>NW_026911528.1:0-36881 GCF_963692335.1 Osmerus eperlanus | reverse complement strand
TCTCTCTCTCCCTCCCCCCTCTCCCTCCCTCCATCTCCCCCTCATCCATCTCTCCCCCTCTTGTCTCTCCCCCCCTCTCTCCTCCCCTCTCACCCCAGGAGAAGCCTAAACCCAGGGTTCCAGTTCTTCCACTACAGAGACGCCTCTCCTCCCTTCATAGTCTGTGTCAAACTGGTGGGTTAGAGAGTGTGTGTGTGTGTGTGTGTGTGTGTGTGTGTGCGTGTGTGTGCGTGTGTGTTGTGTCCTGTGCCTGCCACACGCCCTCACTCATTACATCGCTCGCGAGATAAGTGACCGCAGGGAGAT
The DNA here is from genome assembly GCF_963692335.1 of Osmerus eperlanus. Taxonomy (NCBI): domain Eukaryota; kingdom Metazoa; phylum Chordata; class Actinopteri; order Osmeriformes; family Osmeridae; genus Osmerus; species Osmerus eperlanus. The sequence continues at coordinate 36,575 of NW_026911528.1, read as the reverse complement.
ATGATCAGGAACAATGAACACACACAGACACACACACCTAGACACACACACAGTCACACACAGACATAAACACACACATGGGCATGGAAACACACACCTAGACACAAACATAGACATGGATACACACACACACACACAAAGACCCCCCCACACACACACACACACACACACTCATGCAGTCCAGCCAAACAGGAAATGGGCAGAGACAGCACTGTGATATCTGCCCAGTAATCACTGTTGTTGTGACCAGTGTTGACCTTAACAAACCGACACACACACACACACACCTAGACACACACACACCTAGACACACACACACCTAGACACACACACACCTAGACACGCACACACCTAGACACGCACACACCTAGACACGCACACACCTAGACACACACACACCTAGACACACACACACACAGTGCCTGATAATCACCCTGTGATAGTCTAACATCAAATGAGCACTATCCTCGCCTCCCTGGGTTTCTAATTGGTCAATTATGGGAATTGGGAGCAGTAATTATCCAATCCGACGACATTGAGATCTGGACTCCATCACACACACACAAACACTCACACATATGTACACACAGACACACACTCTCTCACACACACCCTTAGGGCACATGGAGTTACTAACACACACACATCTGGGGCATGTGTCTTTAGAGCATGTAGGACGTGATGCAACAGGATATTCTGGCCCTGATTCAATAAGGATTTTCTGTCTCTCTCCCTTTCTCTCTTTTCCTCTCTTGTCTCTCTCTCCTTTTCTCTCCCTTTCTTTTATCTTTCTCTTCTCCTTCCTTTCTGTTCGGCCTCCTCTCTTCTCTTCCCCCCCTCCATTCTCTCTTCCCCCCCTCCCTTCTCTCTCTCCCCCCCTCCCTTCTCTCTTCCCCCCCTCCCTTCTCTCTCTCCCCCCCCCTCCCTTCTCTCTCTCCCCCCCCTTCCTTCTCTCTTCCCCCCCTCCCTTCTCTCTCTCTCCCCCCCTGCCTTCTCTCCCCTCCCCCTCCCTTCTCTCTCTCTCTCTCTCTCCCCCTCCCTTCTCTCTCTCTCTCCCCTCCCTTCTCTCTCTCTCCCCTCCCCCTCCCTTCTCTCTCTCTCCCCTCCCCCTCCCTTCTCTTTCTCTCTCTCTCCCCTCCCTTCTCTCTGTCTCCCCTCCCCCTCCCTTCTCTCTCTCTCTCCCCCCCTCCCTTCTCTCTCTCCCCCCCTCCCTTCTCTCTCTCTCTCCCCCCCCTCCCTCTCTTCTCTACCTCCACTGCAGGACCTGACGGGGGGAGGGCTGGAAGAGAACCTCAACTCTCTCCATCTGACTGAGGCACTGGACTACTGCCACTTTAACTGAGGAGGGAGGGAGGGAGGGGGTGGGGGTGGGGGTGGGTGGGGGGAGAGAGAGGGGGAGGGGGTGAGAGCCAGGTGACAGCACGTGGATAAGAAGGGATAAATTGTCAGGAGGGTCAAAGGTCAATGTCTGTAAACATCTAAGATGGTGGACAGCATGTCAGCACAGCTGTCTGAGCTCAACTCTCTCTCTCTGCCTCTCTCTCTGCCTCTCTCTGCCGCTCCTTCCCTCTCTCTCTCTGCCTCTCGCCTACTCTCTTTCTCTCTCTTTATTTCTGTGTAATTCTTTCTCTTTCTCCCATATCCCCTCTATCTGTGTTAAAGTGTGACTATCTCATTCATTGTATTAGTATACTATCAATCTTGTATTAGGTTAAGACAATTCACATGTTACAATGTAGGCTATTGGAAATAAGATTGATTACATATCACTGCTGTTGTTTTAGGTATACTTTAACTGTGTGTGTGTGTGTGTGTGTGTGTGTGTGTGTGTGTGTGTGTGTGTGTGTGTGTGTGTGTGTGTGTGTGTGTGTGTAACATAGAAAGGGAGGGGACAAAAAGGGGGGTCTGTAGGTATTTTTCATTGTTGGTCGAAATGCATTACATTGCCCTGACCGTGCGGGGGAATGTGGCGAGTTGGTTTAACGGTAGCTGTTCCCACTGTTTTCTCACGGGAAAACCGCACGAGAAGTGGGCGTTTCGAGCCGGAGTGTGACCTGGCTGTTCTCCGGGAACACGCCCAACACTACAACCTTTACAGATGACGACACGCACTCTTAGGAAATAATAGGAAATACTTTGTGTTAAGTCAGCCGTTCGATACGGCTTTAAAATAAAACTTACAGACACATCTCGGTTGCTCTTCGTGGTGAGAAACTGGGAATGTTGACTGAATGGATCTTTCGGGGTACTTGGAGGTTTGGCGCAAATAATCCTTGGATGTAACAGGGAGAACAACTGTTTCTCTTTCTTTCTCTCCTGTCTGTCTCTCTCCTGTCTCTCTGTCTAATTCTCGCTATTTCTCTCTCTCTCTCTCTCTCTCTGTGTCTCTCGCTCTCTCTCTCTTTCCCTCCCTCTTTCTCATAAACACACACGCTGCAAGAAGCGCGCCGCGTGTCACTTGAGCGAAGTTGCAGTCAGCTGCTGGCACAAGCCTCTGACTGATGACGCGGGCGCTTGAAGAGCTTGAGCGCAGCAGCACTTATAATTGCCCCCAAGGTCCTCCGTTCCAGCGGCCGCTTCTCTAGCCGTCCCACCAGATACAACGTCTTAACATGACACTGGCCGTACGAGGAAGTAAATTCTAAACTGAAAATGCAAATAGCCTGATTACCGGACACAAGAATGCTCGTGGATATCTCGGTGGGTTAAGGTTTCGCGTAACGCGCAGTTGGACCGCAGTTGGACTTCCGCGGGGCCGGGTGTACTTAGCGGGGAGGCGAACATGCTCTGGCCGTGGTTAACCCACTGGATTGCGGCTTCGTTGCTTAGCAGCGTCGGGGCACAGTACTCCAGTGACCAGTGCAACTGGCGAGGAAGGTGAGTCCGTCTTACATTAACATTTGATTTATTTTGTCGAAGATGCTTTAATAGGAAATAAGGAAATACTCCAAAACAATAACGTAAACGTAACAAGTTGATGTGCTGCTTTTGTCGATGTTCTAAAAGTAACGATTTAATCAATCTTATTCGAATTTAATTAAACTAACGGAAGAGTGGAGCGTGAGGTCAGACGGGCTTCGGGGACATGCTGCAATCAACAAAAACAGATACCGGCTCTCGTCCGAAGCTCGAGGTTTAAGGAGTGAACGAGGGAAGAAAGGGTGAAAGGATCTACATGTAAAATAACGTTTTTATAGGGTTAGTTTATTACTTGACGTGGCGGTGCTCAAATAACGAGGTGTGTGTTGAGCATTTTTATGATGGGGTGGGTATTTATGTTAAGAGTGTTAGACTGCAGATCAATAGGTTGTTATAGGCTAGATTTTCCCTGTGCATGTCTCTTATAGATAAAAGAGTCTGTTAAATGATCGAGCGTCTGTCCTGATCGCGTGCCTGCCCTCGCCCTATAGGTTCAGTATCATATTGATGTGGGCTCCCGCATGCACCGTCCTTCCTGTAAACATGTCACGCGCTAATGGGAGGTTGACCCATGGATACCGGTCAAATGGCGTTCGCTGCCTTTGACGTGCCGCCAACGTAAAACATAAATAACAACATTAAAGCAAAGCCAGACTTGCCGCACTTTGCCTGATTGGGGTCTGTAAAGATTTTACGACGTCGAATTTCTAACAACGTCGTAATCGTCTCTTGATCTCTCTGCGCGCGCAGTGGCACTGCCCAGCCATTATTTAAGCGCTTTAATTTGTAGCGGCTCATTTCTTATCTTCACCGGAGCCCTAACTATCAACGTTACTCTTTCAAGTTCGCGGCCAACAGATAACCTTTGTTGACGCAGCGCGTGTTTCTTTGAGTACAGGTGTGATTATGTACGCGATGGAACAATAAAATAATTTGTAAGATCGTTTACATTACATTTTTTACATTTAGTAATTTAGCAGACGCTCTTATCCAGAGCGACTTAAAGTAAGTACAGGGACATTCCCCCCCAAGGCAAATAGGGTGAAGTGCCTTGCCCAAGGACACAACGTGATTTGGCAGTGCCGGGATGTCATATGGTGAACCTCTTCTGCCCTCTCCCCTCCCTCCTCCCCCCCTTCTCTCCTCTCCTCCCCCCCTCCTCCCCTGCCCCCCTCTCCTCTCTCCCCCCCCCCTTCTCCCCTGCCTCCCCCTCCTCCCCCCTTCAGTGGTCTGAGCCATGAGTCCCACCAGCAGGACGTGGAGCAGGTCTACCTGCGCTGCTCCCAGGGGTCCCTGGAGTGGCTCTACCCGACGGGGGCCCTCGTCGTCAACCTGCGGCCCAACACGGAGCCCCCTCCAGGGGGCGGGCCATCACCGGGGCCCCAGGCTTGCATCAAGGCCCGGGCCGACTCCCAGGGGGCCCGGGTGTATGTGGAGCGGGCCGGGCAGCTGAGACTGCTGCTGGGGGAGGGGCAGCAGGGGGCCAGGGTGCAGTGCTTCAGCCTGGCAGAGGGGGCGCTGTTTGTGGAGGCAGTGAGCCGGAGGGACGTGGGCAGGGAGACGCTGGCGTTCCAGTATGAGCTGGTGACCAGTCCCTCCGTCTGGACTCCCAGTCACCCATACCTGGGAGCTGACCCAGGTAGGCTGTCCACACACACACACACACCTTCTTCTCCCCTCACCATGTCTCTGTCATACCTCCATCTCTCCCTCTCTTGCCCTCCCAGTCTGTCCCTCCCTCTCCCCTTCCTCCTCCTAACACTTATCTCTCCCCTGACATATATAAACAAGCAGAACAATCAAGGGTCAAGGCAGGGTCAAGACCATAGGTCAGACAATCATCTAGCAGCTGTCAATCAGATTCCCCAGAGAACAGCATTGTGGGTCGGCCACCAGGGCGGAGAACATGATTGGTTGATAGCATCAGGCTGTGTGTCTGTGTGTTCATCATGCTCTTCTCTCCTGTGTGACTCTTTCAGCCTCCTGTAAACACTGTTCAGATGAAGAAGTCCTCATGGCTGTGTGTACCAGCGACATTGGTGACTAGACAAACACACACATACAGACACACACATACACAGACATATACAGACACACACATACAGTATACACACACTAGCATGTGTAGTAACTGCTTGCTGTTTTACTGGTAGAAAAAATGTATAGCTAATCCCTGTCCTTTCTTCATATCTCCCCCATCCTCTCTCACTCCCTCCCCTCCTCTCTCACTCCATCCTCTCTCACTCCCTCCCCTCCTCTCTCACTCCCTCCCCTCCTCTCTCCTCCCTCCCCTCCTCTCTCACTCCCTCCCCTCCTCTCTCCTCCCTCCCCTCCTCTCTCCTCCCTCCCCTCCTCTCTCACTCCCTCCCCTCCTCTCTCACTCCCTCCCCTCCTCTCTCCTCCCTCCCCTCCTCTCTCCCCCCTCCCCCTTCTCTCCCCCCTCTCCTACTCCTATAGTGGGCCGGGGTAGAATCCGTGGCGAAAAGAGCTCCTTGTCGCCGGGCGCAGACTACCACTCCGTTTCCATGGAACTGACGCGACTGTTCCGTCAAAAGGGTGGGATGTTTGCAAGGGGCGGGGCCAGAGGGCGGGGCTTGGGCATCACTCTGAACGCGCCCCTGCCGTGTGGTGTGGGGGCGGAAAGAAAGGGGGAGGAGCTTCTTGTCACCGGGGCAATTCACTTTGGGGAGGCGTGGCTTGGCTGCACTCGGAGATACAGGGACTTCCTGAAGCTGTACCGGGCTGCACAGGAAACAGGAAGTAACCCCTGTCACATGGAAACTGACTGACAGCCCTCCACCAATCGTTTGGCAGGAATAAACACTGGGGTTGAATGTGCCAAAGGAAAGAGGGAAATACTGGCCCAGGATTGGTTGAAGGGTAGTAAGTGACGGTTTGCTGAACCAATGGGAGTAGCAGAGTGGTCAGAGGGGTGGGACCAACAGTGGGGCTGATGCATGATTGGACCTGGACTTCATCAGTAGGTCAAAATATTACTATTGCATAGCAACAAGGGCAGTTGTACTATCACTGTCTAGTGAGTGAAGTAATGAGTGAGTGAGTGAAAGTGTGTGTGTGTGTGTGTGTGTGTATTGTGTGATTAATTTCTGGGTGGGTGAGAGTAAATGTATATTTGCACGAGTTGATTAAACGTGTGAATCAAATAAAATGAAAGTGCTTTATATATCCTTTATGATGTCTTCTGACAAAGTTGAACTGCATATATGTGTGTGTGAATGAAAGCTGTGTTTGAGTGTCTGCCTGTGTGTGTGTGTGTGTGTGTGTTTTGTTTCCAGAATGAAACTGCCTGAGCTTACATTTACATTACATTACATTTACATTACATTTACATTACATTACATTTACATTACATTAATCATTTAGCAGACGCTTTTATCCAAAGCAACTTCCAAGAGAGAGCTTTACAAAAAAGTATAGGTCACTGATCATAACAACGAGATAGCCCCAAACATTGTGAGTTGCCAAACATGAAGCATACATTGTGAAAAGCAAATAAGTGCCAATAGGGAGAACCATAAGAGCATGCAGTTAAACAAGTTACAAATTAAACAACATGAACCTCAAAAGTGCAAGAGTGTACCTGTGGAAAAAGCAGGCAACAATAATATAATATAATTCACAGGGAGTACAAGAAGTTAAATCAGTTACAACTGGTCCAGCAAATCATTCCTAAGTACCGTTGTATTCCCGGAACAAGTGTGTCTTAAGCCTTTTCTTGAAGGTGGGGAGACAGTCAGTGTCTCTGATGGAGGTGGGGAGGTGAATCCACCATTGGGGGGCCAGACAGGAGAAGAGCTTGTGTTGGGACCGGGCGCTCTTGAGAGATGGGACCACCAGATGGTTGTCAGGAGAAGACCGTAGGTGGCGGGTGGGGGTGTAAGGCTGGAGGAGAGACTTGATGTAGTCTGGAGCAGTCCCGTTCACTGCTCTGAAGGTCAGTACCAGAGCTAAATCTGTTTTAGTATTTTTCATACACTCAAGGGGAGTCTCTCTGAGTGTGTGTGTGAGGGTGTTTGTTCTTGTGTGTGTGTGTGGGAGGGGTGGGTGTGTGTGTGAGGGGTGTGTGTGTGTGTGTGTGTGGGAGTGGTGTGTGTGTGTGTGTGTGTGTGTGTGTGGGAGGGAGGGAGGGGTGTGTGTGTGTGTGTGTGTGTGTGTGGGAGGGAGGGGTGGGTGTGTGTGTGAGGGGTGTGTGTGTGTGTGTGTGTGGGAGGGAGGGGTGTGTGTGAGGGGGGCGTGACATTTTCTTGCATGAATTATGTATTATACTGTATATGAGTGTGTGTGTGTGTGTGTGTATGAGTGTGTGTGTGTGTGTGTGTGTGTATGTGTGTGTGTGTCTAGGACAGCACACGTGCCGTGCACACCGCCAACTTGCAGACAGAAACACAATCCGCCCTAGCAACATCCAACACCCCTGGCAACCCCACCCCGGCAACCACCCAATTCCCCCCTGACCACCTTGCTAATTCAGGACATACTCTCCTGCACTGGGGCCAAACATGCCTTATGCAAGCCTATCACTGTGCGTGTGTGGGTATGTTTTTGGGTATGTTTGTGTGTGTGTGTGCGTGCGTGTGTGTGTGTGTGTGTGTGTGCGTGTGTGTGTGGGTGCGTGTGTGTGTGTGTGTATAAACAGTTTGCTGTGCAGGATGTGAAACGGACAGCTGACCCATTAGCTGGAGAATGGCTGAGTACAGGGTAACCAGACACACACACTCAAACACATAAACATACACAGAGTAATCTATCTTTATATCTATGTTTCTATCTGTCTGTCTTAGAGTGATAGCCCTGTAAATATAATGTAAAGCTAATCCCTGTTATGTCTATAAGAGCGTTCCATTAAGTCTAAGACTTACATTTACAGAAGTTTGGCTGCAATAATAATATTGTCATTGTGTTGCATTATAATAAAAAGATGACATCTTCATTTAGCAGAAGTAAAAAGAATTAGAAAGGCAGCGTAAACTGAGTTAGACATAATCTTTTACTCTACATAATTATAATCTTGTTATAGTCCAGCATCAATGTTCTTGAATGGAAGTAATTGTTCGACATAAAACCGTAAATAGTCTATTCCGCTACACCAGGGGGCGATGTTGTCTCTATGCTGGCAGAGAGTTGGCAACTTCACCGAAAGTTGGAAATTTGAATGTTGTTTACATCCGGCAAGAGTGCGGTAAGCGCTATGCTAACCTCGTTCATGAGTGCACTGGCTAGAGTTGGTATGCGTGTCTAAAGGGCGGTTTGAAAAATGGCGATTACTGTAGTCTGATCTGCATGTTTATCCTTATAAGCGATGTAGGGAGAAGAAGAGGGGAGAATTGTTGTGGGGTTCGCAAAGTTAGTCCACTTAGAAACTGTAGGCAAGGAAGAGAACAAGGGGGTTAGCTAGGGGGCAATAGCTAACCTCGTGTGTGTTTCATTTTTAAAATGTCTGAACTAGACGAGTTTAGAGAATTTATCCATGAGCGACTAACAATGACAGCTTTGGAGGTTTTCAGAGGAGTTGAAAAAAAGCTTACTGTGTACCAAGAAGAAATCTCTCGATGCAAGGAGGAGAGCGCTAGGCTACAACGACTGTTGAACATTGTTACTCAACCCGAGATCAAACTACACCTAACAGGTTCGACATTCATACTTTAATATCATAATGAGCATTGTCTAGAATGTGTCTTAATTGTTTCAACCCAAGTGACCCAAGTGTTTTGTATTTAAAGCGTTTGCATTCGCTCTGGTTCTTTCACAGGTAGATGTGGATACCTGTGAATTAGTTTGAAAGATGATTCAAACTCTTACGCCAGCGTTATTCTGCACTGCTCATTTTATGGATGAAATACTGGCTAGTTTATCAAGTGTTAATCTGAGATTCGTTTGTGTTGTGAAAGGGATACACTGATGTAAAATAGCTAATGCTATTTTGCCGCGCTCCATGGGAAATTAAATGACTTCCTGTTCTCTGCGACGCTGTTCTACATCTTCTGTCATGAGAAATTTTGTCTCCTCTTCTTTCCCCTAGATGTGCAGCAGCTCTCTCTCTCGAAGCCCCCACAGATTAAAGAGGAACAGGAGCTGTGGACCAGTCAGGAGGAAGAGCAGCTCCAAGGACTGAAGTCTGAAACCACAGACTCCATATTCACACAGGAATCAGAGCTTTCAAACTTGAAAATGTCCAAATTACAAATGTTGGGAGACATTTTCAGTGTGAGATTAACAACAGCAGCTTCAGAGATGTTTATAGCCATTGAAAAAACGTTTGAAGAGTACAGAGAAGAAATCTCTCGTTCTGAGGAGGACAGGAAACGGCTCCAACGGCTGTGGAACATTGTTACTCAACCTGAGATCAAGCTACACAGAACAGGTTTGTTATTCATACAGTGCCTGTCCAAAGGGACTTTGGACAGGCACTGTACCTTCCTGTTATAATCTGATGAAATTAGGTAATGGTGGATAGCTAAATGGTAAAGGTGTAGTTGCTGCAGTTGCATCATGACATGGTTCACATGGTCCATCCAAGGTTTGATCATGTCTCCTTCTTGACAGAGGTGGTTAGATCTCATCACAGCCTCCTGTAACATCTGTGTGTTACTGCAGAGTCATATCTGCACTAGGAACGTTGTAGTTAGGAACTGGTGTGTAACATGTTATAAACATGGCACGGTGGCCTGTTTACAATGTCTTAAAGTCATACTATCGTCTTGGGTCTTCCTCCATGTTGGGGTCATGGGAGGTGACACCACCACACCCTGCTACGATCACCACCACAGGTCTAGTTTTAGCTGACAGACATGTTGAGTTGCAGAATAATTAAGTAGATCATATTTCCCCCCCCCCAGAAGTGCAGCAGCTCTCTCTCCTGGAGCCCCCACAGATTAAAGAGGAACAGGAGCTGTGGACCAGTCAGGAGGAAGAGCAGCTCCAAGGACTGCAGTCTGAAACCAAAGACTCCATATCCACTTCTTCCAGTGTGGGACATGACTGGGATCAGGATGGCTTCTCTGAATGTTCACATCTTGACCAAGCTGTCCAAGTGGACAACAGAGAAGGAGACTCTCTACCCACCAACACAACTGAGGAGCAAATCAAAGCAGAGACTCATGTACAAGACTCTCCAGCACCAGAACCAGGCAGTGACCCTCAGCCCCTCTCTGTTGTAGCTCCAGACTGTCCTGCAGCTCAGAGTTTGGAGGAGGAGGAACATGGAGGAATGATGCCTTTGCTAGAATCAGTCAAATCAAGCAGAAAAAGAAAGAACACAGCTCTACCCATGGAAGGTATACCACAGGGCAGTTACACAGGAGATAAACCTCATCAGTGTCAAGAATGTAACAGTACTTTTAGTTGGAAATCTCATTTGCTTGTTCATATGAGGACACACACAAGAGAGAAACCATTTCAGTGTCAGGAATGCAACAAGAGCTTTAGATGGCAGCCTAATTTGATCATTCATATGAGGACACACACAGGAGAGAAACCGTTTCAGTGTCAGGAATGTCACAAAACCTTTATTTGTAAAACAAATTTGATTGAGCATATGAAGATACATACAGGAGAGAAACCATATCACTGTACAGACTGTAACAAGATGTATAGTCGTAAAACTGGTCTGGTGCAACACATGAGGACACACACAGGCGAGGAACCATTTCAGTGTCAAGAATGTAACATGAGTTTTAAATGGCATAAATCCTGGATTCAACACATGAGGACACACACTGGAGTTAAGTCTTATCTGTATAAAACAATGTAGCAAGCTTCTTTCTTTTTTTTTGGTGTGACATGGTGGAACACATTAAGATGCACACAAAATATACCATATTGGTGTCAGTAACAATGGCACGTTCAGCCGGGAGAACCTTTTTGGTTGCTTATATGAGAAGACACAAGGGGCCTTAAGTAGGAAGAATTGTCAACTTTAGTTTAATGTTTATTCAACAGCAGAAAATCCCGCTGGGCCTGTTTTCAGTAGGATCACTAGTAAATATGAAATCAAACCGACTGGAATCTGTTTAATGTGAGATCAAAGGGAATAAAGTTATTTTCATGACGTAAGAAACAGGCTGTGTGTCGTATGTGAAGCCAGGTGGATGGTGCTCCTGAAGGTGAACATGCTTTGAAACAAACTGGAGAAGATAAAGGATGTAAGAATGTATTACTGTGTGGCTGATGTCACTGTCCTGTAACTGTTAGAATCACTTTAATGAATGTTTTTATTCACTTGAACATGATATTGATGTGCTATTTAAAAACAAACATGTTCTGTAGCTTAGAATGTGCTACTTATCATCTATCTTGGACTGTAATTTAACCTGTCGGCGACGCCGGCGCTGCATGAAGTCGAACGTACCTAGTAACTTATTCTTTGCTACACCCAGAGGCGGAGCTCAAAACTCGTTCAGGAAGTAAGGCGATTTGGCGAAAGATTTCGGAAAGTGGATGACAGTTTTTAACTCGCCCCGAGACAGTAATCTTGCCTACACAATCGATCGTTACTTTATTCACGATATAACAGTAGTCCATCTGTCTCCGTCCAACAGCTAGGTCGGTGATTAAATGGCCATAAGATAGAATAATACTTTTCCAAATATTTGTGATGGAAACCAAGTTCTAGAACTTATTCTGAATAGCTGTAGATGTAGATTTCCATTAGATGTGTACAGACAGACCATGGATATACTAACTTGCCATCATAAGGGGTCCTACAAGTGGTCAGGATTGTCTAGTTATGCTGATAGCAAAATAAGGCGAAATAGAATCCAATGTCAACGGTTGTTGCGTGTGGTGGACGCGAGGGAGCGCTGTATCACCGGCTACTGGGCCTTCGATGAGAAGGGGCCTCAGGCCCTCTTTTCAGGTGTAGCCGAGGTATTAGCGCCACCGCTGGTCAAGGTGCAAGCGGCTTCTATGGCTCTGGCTACACCGATATGGAACGCAGAGTTAGTCAAAATTAAATAAATAAATAAATAGGTAAATAAATAGATAAATACATACATAAATAAATATGGCTATGAAATACATTCTGAAATTTAAAAAAGATGGCAATACATATATAAATATAGCATTATATAATTATATAGCTAAATCCATTTACCGACATCAATAAATAAATACATTTATTTATTTCAAAATGAAGTTTTTGTAAAGACAACATATATTTATTTCATGGGACTTTTATTTCCTAATACCACATTTATTTATTTTTTGAGACTTTTACACACCACATTTATTTCCACATATATTTCCACACCACATTTATTTCTGTGCTGTATTTATTTCCGATCTCACATGCAAACGAGAGGGGCGTGGTTATCTTCAGACCAACGCAGCTCCACACAAGATCGAAGGCAGATAGGGACACCTAGATTCGGTAGATGATGGAAGACATTAGTCGTGTCAGAGATCGCATGCTGGCCTTATATATCAAATTGATCAGCATGGCTTGTCAGGATGTATTATTTTGGCACACATTGTAGATTTATTTTGTACATATTCATTTATGTATGTATTTATCAATTTATTTACCTATTTATTTATTTAATTTTGACTAACTCGGCGTTCCATACACCGAGAGGCGGAGTTCAAAACTCAATAAGGAAGTAGCCTAAGGCTAAAGACTCAAAGTACAAAGTCCATCGATCTCCGCCGCCTCACTCTCTCTCTCAACAGGTAGGTAGATGATTAAAACGCCTTTGTGATTTGAATGTCGTAGATAAATCAGTCAACTACTTTGAGTCAGATTTGTTAACCGACTTCCTTCTTTCAGGTCATATTCAGTATTAGTCCTGTCTTGTAAATTATCATTTACTTAAACGTTGCAATTCTGTCAGTAAAGCCAACAGGAGACGAAGGCTTACATACTCAGTAGACCAGAAATAGGGTGGAATATTTTAAGTTGCCTAGTGTTTTGCTTACGTAATGTTATTAGAGCTAGAGGGACTGCTAGAGCGTTATAGCGTAGGCCATAATCTAGTTGTACATCGTTTAATTTGACATGGGATGTGAAAATGGGTTCATATTCTAGGAATAATAATTTTCCAATATTTGTGACGAAAACGAAGTTTTACTATTTATTCTGCATAGCTGTAGATTTTCATTAGATGTGTACAGACTATGGTAGGCTAACACGCCATCTACTGGACACATTACATTTCTCATATAAGTGAGGATACAATGGATGTCTTGGAGCAGGATCATGTACAACACTTTATTCCACTTAAGACTTCCACCAGCAGAAGCTGCTGTCCACTCTGGAGGGACGGAGAGATGGAGAACAAGTGTCCTGAACAGAGGAGAGAAGATGCGGAGGCAGGAAGGACTAGTCAAGGTGAGATCCAACATACCTGCATCATGTTACTGTGAAGTGTAATTCCTATTTTCAAGTCAAATTATATATATTTTTTATAGATATAATGTAATGAGGTAAAAACTGATGTGCAGCCAGTCTAATCAAAACAATAAATTGATTAAAAATGAAAAGAAAGCTTTAAATATAAAATGGTAGAAGCACAATAATGGGACATGTATTTACAGCTGCCTGCCACACGGGGCAGCAGAGAGCAGCTACTCTCTCCTCCTCCATCACAGCCCAGCATCACAGCAATGTCGTCGCCCCCAGTTTCGTCAACTCCCAGATCCAGACTGTCAACATGAGTGTCAACATCTCCACTGCTGAAAGGAAAGGTAACACCTGTTTAAAGGAGAAGTTAGAAGTTTAGAAAATGTTGTACTACATTTACATTTAGCAGACGCTCTTATCCAGAGCGACTTACAGTAAGTACAGGGACATTCCCCCGAGGCAAGTAGGGTGAAGTGCCTTGCCCAAGGACACAACGTCATTTTTGTACAGCCGGGAATCGAACCAACAACCTTCTGATTAATAGCCCGACTCCCTAACCGCTCAGCCATCTGACTCCCAGGACATAAACATTTAAACTTAAAATGGTCGATTTATCAGTGACGAGCACAAGAGACTGTTACTGATTCATTATACTGGATCTCCCAGAACATAGACAGCAAACTACAATATTATGGAAGACAATGTTGGTGTTGTATTTGGGTACCTTAGATTTGAATGTGTGTAGTTGAATATTGCATTCTGTGTATTTGTGTCTGAATCGTTCTTCTCATGTTTTGTTCTGTCAGACTCCAGATGTCAGGCAGCACAGCACAGTGACACCCAGCCAGGGTAAAACCACCATTATAATCTCACAACACAAACTGATAACAAATTAATAAGAACACAGAAAACTGTTGACTCTTTCTCTCTCTTCTTCTGCAGTAAGTCGAGGTCTCCAGTAGCATCCACTACCTCCGGTCATTAGACCAAAAACACTTCCCACTACGACCGTCTCACACACCTCGGATCACAAGGACTCCCTCTTGGTCTAATGGGAGACTGTTTGGTTTAGTGGCTTGAGGACGTGTATTAGATTGTGGACGTAATCTTGTTCCTCCTTCCAGTTATTGACATGCAGCCGTTCAAAGAGAAGAATAAAGCCAGACTGAGGGAGGAGTTTGCTGAGACCATGGAGGGAACCGGAGATGAGAGAACTCTCCTCAACAGCATCTTCATACCACTTTACATGACAACAGGGGAGAGTGAAGGGGTCAATAAAGAACATGAGATCATGCAGACTGTGTATCCATCCAAGGGCAAACCATCATCAGAAACGTCAGTCCACTATAGGGACATCTTCAATCCCCGAGATGAACAACAGAGAAAGATCTTGACTGTGCTGACGAAGGGCATCGCTGGCATTGGAAAAACCATCTCAGTGCACATGTTCATCCTAGACTGGGCAGAAGGGAAATCCAATCAGGATATAGATTTCATCTTTTTTCTTCCATTCCGAGAGCTGAATTTGATCAAGCGTGACTTCAGTCTTCAAGGTCTTCTGAAGGAATTTCATCCAGAGCTTGAAGACATAGAAGATGTAGAGAAATTCAACAACCACAAAGTTCTATTCATCTTGGATGGGATGGATGAAAGCAGATGTCCTCTGGATTTCCAACACAATGAGAGAGTGTCTGATGTTACGAAGGAGTGTCCAGTTGATGTTCTGCTGACCAACATCATGAAGAAGAATCTGCTTCCCTCTGCTCTCCTCTGGATAACCTCCCGACCTGCAGCAGCCAGTCAGATCCCCCGCAGAACCGTCAACATCAACCTGGAGACAGAAGTTCGAGGGTTCCAAGAAGAACAGAGGCTTGAATATTTCAGGAAGAGATTTTCTGATGATGAGGACCTGGCCAACAGAATCATCGAACACATCAGGACAACAAGGAGCCTTTACATCATGTGTTACATTCCTATCATGTGTTGGATTATCGCCAAGGTCCTAGAACACATGTTGACAGAAAACAACAGTGGAAATATCCCCCAAAGTCTGACTGAAATGTACATTCACTTCCTGATTACTCAAACAAAGTGTGGATTCGAAAAGTATCAGGGGGTAACTGACATGGATGACGAGAAGGTTTTAGAATTAAGTAAAGACTTGATTCTGAAACTAGGACAGGTAGCATTCGAACAGCTGGTGAAGGGGAGTGTAATATTTTATGCGGAAGACCTGAGAAAATGTGGGATTGATGTTGATGAAGCTGCAGTGAAATGTGGACTGTGCACAGAAATCCTGAAGGTAGAACGTGGGCTGTATAAGAAGAAGATGTACTGCTTTGTGCACCTGAGCTTTCAGGAGTTCCTCGCTGCTCTCTATGTGTTCTACTGCTGTGTCACCAAGAACATCAGTGCGCTGGAGTCCTTCCTGGAGAACGTGTCTGCAGAGCTGCCCCTGCATGAGTTGCTGAAGAGAGTCGTGGATAAAGCTCTACAGAGTAAGAATGGACACCTGGACCTGTTCCTCCGCTTCCTTCTTGGCATCTCACTGGAGTCCAACCAGACTCTCTTACAAGGCCTTCTGCCCCAGACAGAGAACATCTCAGAGACTGTTGAAGAGATGAGGAAATACCTCAGGAAGCCAGACATAGAGAATATCTCACCAGAGAGGCACGTCAACCTCTTCCTCTGCTTGACTGAGATGAAAGACAGTTCAGTACATGAGGACATTCACCAGTTCCTCATGTCACCAGATTGTGATGCTCTCTCAGAGGATCACTGCTCAGCGCTGGCTAATGCACTTCTGATGTCACAAGGCGAGCTGGATGAGATGGACCAGAGGAAATACAACATACATCACCAGGTGATACACAGACTGGTCCCAGCATTTAGAAAATGCAGAAAAGCTGTGTAGGTATTTATTTAAAACTCACATGAAATGCATCACATTCAGTATGTTGAGCTGATGCATATTATTTTGTTTTGAATTTTACACTGGTAATTACTTAGCATAATCACTTTGAACATTGTCAAAGTACTATAGATTGTGTGGAATTTGATGTTCTAACTATTTAAACAGATATTATTAGTCTTTTTTAATCCATTTTAATTGAAATCTACACAGATGTAAATGTAGCAAAATCAGCAAGTTGCATTTGCATTTACATTTAGTCATTTAGCAGACGCTCTTATCCAGAGCGACTTACAGTAAGTACAGGGACATTCCCCCCGAGGCAAGTAGGGTGAAGTGCCTTGCCCAAGGACACGTCATTTGGCACGGCCGGGAATCGATCTGGCAACCTTCAGATTACTAGTCTGATTCCCTAACCACTTAGCCATCTGACTCCCTATGTTGGTAATACAATATTTAATTTGAGTTACACGTTTCAACAACTGATACCATTATTTTATGATTCACAATGTAGCTGGCTCATCCTTTTTGGTGAAATTGAGGGAGATTTCAGATCGGACAGTAGATATTCCCCAACATTAGTGGTGAATATCAGAGCTATCGAGAAGCTACAGTAACATCTCTTTAAGAAGCAGTCTAGTCATGAGCACACTTAAATTGCTCTGTTTCAGACTATTTCTGGATTGTGTATATATATATATATATATATATATATATATATATATATATATATATATATATATATATAGATTGCATATATAATTAGTAAGTTATATAGTTAGTAAGTTATATAATTCGTAAGTTTTCTTTGAGTTGTCGAACGATGATGGACAAAGTGGCTCAGTTTTACATTACTGTTGCCATGGTAACACGGGAGTCATTCAATGTGATTATAGCTGTAGAACTACACATACGTGTTCAAAGCTCTTTTTTGTAGTATCTAGAAAGTTTAGTCAAAGGAGTAAATCATCTTAATATTACAATTAGATGTACTTTTTCCTTTGATGTTTGTGAAGTTGTGGGAACTGGATAGGATGTGAATCCTGGCTGCCAAGAGATCTCTAGTCAACAGTCTTAATCAATTTAACAGACTTCAACTCAAGAAATTGTTTTTTTCTACAGACTGACTAACATGGAGCTCAACCATGAACACTGTGCATCACTGGCCTCCTCCCTCCAGTCACCAGACTGTTCTCTGACAGAGCTGCACCTGGAGGAGATGTATTTTGACCTGAGTGTTTTCTGTGCTGCCCTAAGAGGTCCACACTGTAAACTGGAGATACTGAGGTCAGTACCTGTAGAGGAGTCTTCACACGATGACAACACAAACATGAACACAATGTTGGACAGTTGGTTAGTTTGCCATGGTCACCCTGAGAGCCAGTTATGAAGCAGTATATTTTAGTTCAGTTGTTTTACAGACCACTCAAATCAAATCAAAATGTATTTGTATAGCCCTTTTTACACGCAAGCATGTCACAGAGGGACTCACAGTCCTTCAGATACAGTGTAGGACACAGAAGGTAGGAGAGATGGGGAGGTTGTTTGAATTCATATTAGTTCAGCATACATAGTTACTATAAGCTGGTTTACCATAGTAACCATTCAAAAAGCAATATTCAACTCAGCAGAGTGAATCATTGTATCTCTAAACACACTGTACATGTAGGGTACATCACTGGCTGTATGTTCTGTTTGTACAGACTGAATTCGATGCATCTCAGACATGAGGACTGTGCATCACTGGCCTCCTTCCTCCAGTCACCAGACTGTCCTCTGAGAGAGCTGCACCTGGAGAGGATTAGAGTGTCTGGTTATGATGATGATGATGGTGATCTGAGTGTTGTCTGTGCTGCCCTGAGAGGTCCACACTGTAAACTGGAAACACTGAGGTCAGTACCTGTAGACAGAGGTGTAGATGGGATGTGAATCCTGGCTGCCAAGAGACCTCCAGTCAACAGTCTTAACCACTTCACCACACTGCAGCTCAGGAATGTTCTGTTTCTACAGACTGATTAACACAAGACTCAGCCATGAGGACTGTGCATCACTGGCCTCCTCCCTCCAGTCACCAGACTGTCCTCTGACAGAGCTGCACCTGGAGGGGATAACGCTGTCTGGTTATGATGATGATGAAGATGGCGGAGGTGATGGTGATGATGATGATGAAGATGGTGATCTGAGTGTTGTCATTGATGCCCTAAGAGGTCCTCACAGTAAACTGGAGACACTGAGGTCAGTACCTGTAGAGGAGTCTTCACATTAAAATAACCCAGTACACATTGTCACAGGCTGTCATAGACAGAGCATGTTATAATGAACATGATCATGTTATAGTAATTCGCTAACAAATACATCGCTATCACAGCAGATACTTTATTTATTTTTTTTACAATAGATGCATTTCCACTTCTATGGCATATATAATTGTATACACTGTATAATGTTATCACTCATCATGTTGTCATGTGTTTCCTCATGTCTGATGTAGGTTGAACTGGTGTGACCTGATAGAGGACAGTTATAGAAAGTTGTCTTCAGCTCTCAGCTCAAACTGTCTGAGAGAGTTGGACCTGAGTCACAACAACCTGCAGGATTCAGGAGTGAAGCTGCTCTCTGATGGACTGAAGAGTCCACACTGTAGACTGAAGATCCTGAGGTCAGTGATCATACACACATGGAACCAGACAGGGACACATACAACATGTTGAAGAAGTAAATGTATGTCAGTCAACAATGTACCCAGTGATGTCAACAACACCCACCAGCAGAGGGCAGCAGTGTTGTAACGTCCTCACTTCTCTCTGCAGGCTGTCGTTCTGTGGAGTCACAGAGGAAGGCTGTGCTTCTCTGGCTTCAGCTCTCATCTCAAACTGCCGTCTGAGAGAGTTGGACCTGAGCTTCAATCACCCAGGAGACACAGTTCTCTCTGGTCCACTCTGTAGACTGGAGAAACTCAAGTTAGTGTTGGTCACTGATACATTCCTCTTCATATGCCAGGTTTAATGCTGAGTAGTTGTTGATTATTATAGAATGATGATTTGTTGAGGTTCTGGTCGCCTGGTTACAGAAGCTGTTTGTGTTTTGACGTTCTCTGTATTTCTCATGTTGGTCTGAGAACAGTCAGGTCCTGATATCTAGTTCTTTCTGTCACTCTTTACAGGTTCCTTTACTTTGTTAATCATTTCTATTCCTGACCACTCTTCATACACCGGCTGTGTGTGTGTGTGTGTGTGTGTGTGTGTGTGTGTGTGTGTGTGTGTGTGTGTGTGTGTGTGTGTGTGTGTGTGTGTGTGTGTGTGTGTGTGTGTCACTGTCTGTTCCTCTCTGTCTCCCACAGTGTGGACCATAATGAAGAGATCTGGGTGAAACCACAGCTGCTTAAGAAGTGTAAGTATTGTTTTGTACATCATTACATCCAATACTGAGACTTGATTTTGATATATAACCCTAACCCTGAACACAAACAGTAGATACTGACATGCTTAACCCTTGTGCTGCCTTCGGGTCACATGACCCAAAGGTTCATAACGAACCATCGTTGTGTTTACCCAATTTTACCCAATACAAAAACAAATAAAAATCATTTTCTTTTAACCTTCGCAATGTGGAGGGTCTGAGACAGCCTGACGGTTAAAAGAAAATGCTTCACTTTGTTTTTGTATGCGGTAAAGTTGTCACAATACGACGGTGGGTAACAATGACTGATGGGTCAGAATGACCCGAAGAGAACACAAGGGTTAAACACTGGCACACAACCCCCACAACACATATACACAAACCTGATCTCTCACACTTGCACTCTCACACCATGAGTGCAAACTCCTCACCTTTTGGTGACATCCGGTTGGTTGATCCGGGAGGAACAATTTTATTTTTTTCGGAGGGCAGGTGGGTGATTGGGTTATATGCAGAATTGGTCATTTTAACTTCAGAAATAAAAATTATTGGTTTGGAGTGCATAATTCCAATTATGTGGTTTGGAGTCTTCTAATGTATCAGAAGCAGTTAAACTATACCTTGCGTCACTGTGTTGCTCGTCAGAAATGCTTCCACTCTTACTGGGTTCAATCCCAGAATCCTCTGACAGAAAATCACACATGACCATCTGACAGAAACAACCTCTCACTCACTGACAAGATGGAAATGTAAACATCCAGACACACCGTTCTGATCCAGCCTCTCTGCTCTGTTCTATAGATGCCTGTGATCTCACACTGGACCCAAACACAGCTCACATAATCCTCTCTGTGTCTGAGGACAACAGGAGGGTGGAGTGGGTGAAGAAGGACCAGCCGCATCATTGTTACCCAGAACAGTTTGATGAAGTGGAGCAGGTGCTGTGTAGAGAGGGTCTGACTGGACGCCATTACTGGGAGGTGGAGTTGGGGGGGGAGGTGAGGTGGCATCTGGTAGGAGTGACGTATAGAAGCATCAGGAGGAGAGGGAGGAGTGCTGCCTGTACACTCGGAGACAACGACAGGTCTTGGTGTCTGGAATTGTCTGGTTCTGTCTGGCACAATCATGAAAAGACTTTAATACCTATCAGGTTCCCTCCCTTCCCCAGCAGAGTAGGAGTTTACCTGGACTGGCCAGCTGGTGTTCTGTCTTTCTACAGCATCTCCTCTGACACAATGACCCACCTGTACACATTCAACACCACCTTCTCTGAGCCCCTCTACCCAGCGTTTAGGTTGTACTCATCCTCCTCAGTGACCCTGCGCCAGGTAGAGTAGTTCCTCCTGTGTCCTGGAGGGACACAACATGGGTCTCCATGGAAACAACCCCGCTCCTGATCCAACACACCTGTGACATGATGGGGTGTGGTCAAGGATAACACTCTCACACACACACACACACACACACACATCAGAACATCACACTCACACACATATCAGAAAAGAACACACTCACACACACACATCAGAACATCATACACACACTCACATATTTGTACACTTCTCTATAGGGATTGTGAAGACCTGGGGGGCAGAATGGACTGCTGTTTCTCCACTCCCAGCCTTGTTATGGTTCTCAACATTCTGCAGTGGTTTACACAACGTCAACTAGGTGGTTTATTGCTTACACTATGACATCGTTTTATACAGGTTTTCATTCACTATATACATTTTCTATGTACACAGTGGTGCACACACTATCAGAATTGTATAGTGATATATTGATACAGACATTATTATGGGTTATATTCCAAGCAAGGACAGTTTCTTATTTTGATGCATCAATGTACATTAGGCCTATATTGTGTGTTACCTGTGTTTTAATTATACATTGTTATGACTTATTCTGTAACTGTGCTATGAGTTATGATTACATCTACATCAACGTGTCTGAAATGGTCTGACATTTACTATGTCGGTTTAAATAGTCATTTTAGATTTTGTCGTGGAAGTTAGACTTTAATGACTGTAACGACATAAAACCTTAAATGGTCAACATCCGCTACAACAGGGGGCGCTGTTGTCTCTACGTTGTCAGAGAACGGTGAACTCATCACGGGAAAGGTTTGTCCTAGTCCTAGTGCAGGAAGCGCTATGCTAACGTCTTGTATATAAGTATATGCTAACGTCGTCCATAAGCGGAGTGGCTACAGTTGGTATGAATGTAGAAGGGAAGTTTGAAAACTGGCAATTACTGGAGTCTGATCTGCACGTGTTGCTTATTTACAAGCGATGTAGGGAGAAGGAAAGGAGAGAATTGTTGTGGGGTTCGCAAAGTTAGTTCACTTGTCAAGGAAGAGAGCAAGGGGGTTAGTCAGATGCTAATAGCTAACCTCATGAGATTCTCAAAATGTCTGTCCTAGACGTGTTTAAGGAACGTATCTGTGCGCGACTAACATTGACAGCTTTGGAGATATTCAGAGAATTTGAAAAAACGCTTTTTGGGTACAAAGAACAAATCTCTCGTTCCAAGGAAGAGAGCGCGAGAATACAACGGCTTTTGGACGCTGTTACTAAACCTTATATCAAACTACGCCGAACAGGTAAGACATTTATACCTCAATATTATAATCTCCATCGTCCAGAATGTCTTCGTTGTTTCAAGTAGCTCGGACAGACCCAAGTGTTTGTATTAAAACCTTTCGCATTTAGCAACTCCAGTTTTCAGCAATCAGTAGAGGAGACAGAAGTTTAAATCCTGACAGAAGATTCAGGACAGCGTCAATGAAGTCATTTCCTTTTCCATTGTGCATGGCAATCAATTGTACAATAAGGGTTATGCCATATACTTTATATCATAGATGTATATAAAGGCTAGATGTCTCGTCCGCGTTGCCGGTGTTGTCGCCCAACTGGTTTCCACGCTAACTGGTTCCCCAGCTGTGCGTTCACATATCAGTCTTCCTCTATCACCTGATAGGCTATTTTGATCGTATTTTCTGGGATGGGAGCGACGTTCTTAGTATTAATTTTTTATATGTGGTGTCAGAAGGAGCTGTGCCTGTTTACTGTCTGTTTAATGTCTGTTTTACAGAATACGGAAGTGTTTTCCGCATAATAAAGTAAAATAATAGGGATTCAGGTGGCTGAGCGGTTAGGGAATCGGACTAGTAATCAGAAGGTTGCAGGTTCGATTCCCTGCCATGTCAATTGACGTTGTGTCCTTGGGCAAGGCACTTCACCCTACTTGCCTCGGGGGGGAATGTCCCTGTACTTACTGTAAGTCGCTCTGGATAAGAGCGTCTGCTAAATGACTAAATGTAAACTCCTATTGGCTGGAGTAATTGTTCACCACGCCTATGGCGTGCCATGGGTAGCTAACCAAGTGTTAATCTGAGATGACTTCTTGTTCACAGCGATGCTGTCCTGAACATCCTCTCAGGAGAAAAAATGTTGTCTCCTCTTCTTTCCCCCAGATGTGCAGCAGCTCTCTCTCCTGGAGCCCCCACAGATTAAAGAGGAACAGGAGCTGTGGACCAGTCAGGAGGAAGAGCAGCTCCAAGGACTGAAGTCTGAAACCACAGACTCCATATTCACCCAGGAATCAGAGTTTTCAAACTTAACAATGTCCAAATTATATATGATGAGAGAATTTTTCAGTGAGCGACTAACAACAGCAGCTTCAGAGATTTTCAGAGCCATTGAAATAACGGTTGCTGAGTACAAAGAAGAAATCTCACGTTCCAAAGAGGAGAGCGCGCGGATACAGCGTCTGTTTGACGTTGTTACTCAACATGACGGCAAGCTACACAGAACAGGTTTGACATTCATACCTTCAAGTTATTATATGCTGTGTAAAATACTTTAATGTAGGAGGGGGGGTAACGAAATAGGAAAGGAGAAGTCTGAGGTTGCATCATGACATGGTTCACATGGTCCATCCAAGGTTTGATCATGTCTCCTTCTTGACAGAGGTGGTTAGATCTCATCACAGCCTCCTGTAACATCTGTGTGTTACTGCAGAGTCATATCTGCACTAGGAACGTTGTAGTTAGGAACTGGTGTGTAACATGTTATAAACATGGCACGGTGGCCTGTTTACAATGTCTTAAAGTCATACTATCGTCTTGGGTCTTCCTCCATGTTGGGGTCATGGGAGGTGACACCACCACACCCTGCTACGATCACCACCACAGGTCTAGTTTTAGCTGACAGACATGTTGAGTTGCAGAATAATTAAGTAGATCATATTTCCCCCCCCCAGAAGTGCAGCAGCTCTCTCTCCTGGAGCCCCCACAGATTAAAGAGGAACAGGAGCTGTGGACCAGTCAGGAGGAAGAGCAGCTCCAAGGACTGCAGTCTGAAACCAAAGACTCCATATCCACTTCTTCCAGTGTGGGACATGACTGGGATCAGGATGGCTTCTCTGAATGTTCACATCTTGACCAAGCTGTCCAAGTGGACAACAGAGAAGGAGACTCTCTACCCACCAACACAACTGAGGAGCAAATCAAAGCAGAGACTCATGTACAAGACTCTCCAGCACCAGAACCAGGCAGTGACCCTCAGCCCCTCTCTGTTGTAGCTCCAGACTGTCCTGCAGCTCAGAGTTTGGAGGAGGAGGAACATGGAGGAATGATGCCTTTGCTAGAAATGGTCAAATCAAGCAGAAAAAGAAAGAACACTCTTCCCATGGAAGGCATGCCACAGGGCAGTCACACAGGAGATAAACCTCATCAGTGTCTAGAATGTAAGAAGAGCTTTACTTTGAAGCAAACTTTGCTTAATCATATGATAATACACACTGGAGATAAACCATTTCAGTGTCAAGAATGTAAAAAGAGTTTTAGATGGCAGTCATCCATGGTTACTCACATGAGAATACACACAGGAGAGAAACCATATCAGTGTCTCGAATGTAACAACACTTTTAATAAGAAATCTACTCTGGTTGGACACATGAGGACACACACAGGAGAGAAACCGTATCAGTGTAAAGAATGTAACAAGAGCTTTAGATGGCAGCCTAATTTGATAACTCACATGGTAATACACACAGGAGAAAAACCGTTTCAGTGTCAGGAATGTCACAAGAAGTTTCGCTGGCAGCCTAACATGATTACTCACATGAGAACGCACACTGGAGAGAAGCCGTTTCAGTGTCAGGAATGTAGCAGGTGTTTTTCTCTTAAATGTAATCTGATTAAACACATTAAGGTGCATACGAGGTAAACCATATCGGTATCAGTGGTATAACAACACTTTCAGCAGGGATAACTTTTTTGGCAGCGTAATATGAGGACACAGGAGAGGCAGCGTATATGAGGACGCACAGGAGAGGCAGTGTATATGAGGACGCTCAGGAGAGGCAGTGTATATGAGGACACTCAGGAGAGGCAGTGTATATGAGGACACTCAGGAGAGGCAGTGTATATGAGGACACTCAGGAGAGGCAGTGTATATGAGGACACTCAGGAGAGGCAGTGTATATGAGGACACTCAGGAGAGGCAGTGTATATGAGGACACTCAGGAGAGGCAGTGTATATGAGGACACTCAGGAGAGGCAGTGTATATGAGGACACTCAGGAGAGGCAGTGTATATGAGGACGCACAGGAGAGGCAGTGTATATGAGGACGCTCAGGAGAGGCAGTGTATATGAGGACGCACAGGAGAGGCAGTGTATATGAGGACGCTCAGGAGAGGCAGTGTATATGAGGACGCTCAGGAGAGGCAGTGTATATGAGGACGCTCAGGAGAGGCAGTGTATATGAGGACGCACAGGAGAGGCAGTGTGAAGTATTGTAAAACTTTATGATGTTTAGTCAACGGCAGCCAATCCTGCTGGGCCTCGCTTCAGGAGTATCATCACTAGTAAATATTGCAAAACAAATTAAAACTGGTATCAGTATGTGAGATCAGTTATTTTCATGATGTAAGAAACAGGCTGTGTGTCGTATGTGAAGCCAGGTGGATGGTGCTCCTGAAGGTGAACATGCTTTGAAACAAACTGGGGAAGATAAAGGATGTAAGAATGTATTACTGTGTGGCTGATGTCACTGTCCTGTAACTGTTAGAATCACTTTAATGAATGTTTTTATTCACTTGAACATGATATTGATGTGCTCATTAAAAACAAACATTTTCAGAAAGCTGAAGTCCATCCATCCATTTTAATATAATCATAATACCAAAACAGATGAGACAAATCTTCTGTTTGGAGACCACAAAAGGAGCCGTTGACATCAGTCACCAGAGATAAACCTTTTAACAAAAGACCTTGTAGGATAACACCGACGTATAATTTTATAAGACACTTTGACTTTATTGTAAAGTAAAAAATGGCAACGCCCACCCAATCTTTTGCTGCTGTTTACATGTCTGTTCCAATAATCGATAGCGTTAGGACAAGAAACAACCTCACGCTTAAATAAAGGCTGAAAATTAATGTTAATGTGTAAAAACGTTTTAGCACAGTAACGGTTAAAAGTGGGTAACAAAGTCATCAGTTTAATTATACGGTGAATCATAAGAAGGTAACTTATTCGTCGAAAGTTAAACCCTTTTATGGTTAATAAAAACAAAATGATTGTGTCATGATTCATGAACTTGTTGAACTTTCCTACTACGTCGATAGTCGTCTTAAAAAGGATACTCATCGAGGACAAGCGAAAGACCACGTTTTTAACTCACGCCTAAACTGTAATTTGGATACATCCTCGGTCGATAGTTCATTCGAGATTCGAGTTTATTCGAAAAAGTCCATCTGTCTCCTCTCCAATAGGTAGGTCGACGATTAAAACGCCTTTGTGGTTTTGAATGTTGTAGCGAAAACTGAATTTCTTTGAGTGAGATTTGTTGACCAAAACAAACTTTAAAAACAAAATTATGAAGCCCTATTAGTCGTATTTTCCTAGTTTTATTGTTAAATACTAGGAAACACAATAATTTACTTAAGAAACATTGCAATCATGTCTGTAAAACAAACCACGTTTCAACTTTGTTGGACAGTTGGTTAGTTTAACATGGTCACCCTGAGAGCCAGTTATGAAGCAGTATATTTTAGTTCAGTTGTTCTACAGACCAATCACAGTCCTTCAGATACAGTATAGGACACAGAAAATAGGAGAGATGGGGAGGTTGTTTGCATTTATACTAGTCTACCACTAGTTGCTATTAGCTGGGTTACCATAGTAAACATTCAAAAGGGAATATTCAACTCAGCAGAGTGAATTAGAGTATTTCTAAACACACCTTACATTTAGTACATCACTGGCTGTATGGATTACATATACTTTATTAAAGTAGTGTAAACACTACAAACTGATATATAACAACAGGAATATTATCTTTATGCATCTGGAGAAACACAGAGGTATGACAGAGGTGTGGATGTGATGTGAATCCTGGCTGCCAAGAGACCTCCAGTCAACAGTCTTAACCACTTCACCACACTGCAGCTCAGGAATGTTCTGTTTCTACAGACTGACTGACATGTGGCTCAGCCATGAGGACTGTGCATCACTGGCCTCCTCCCTCCAGTCACCAGACTGTCCTCTGACAGAGCTGCACCTGGAGGAGGTTATGTTGTCTTATGGTGATTATGATCATATAAATGATGGTGTCTATGCTGCCCTGAGAGGTCCACACAGTAAACTGGAGACACTGAGGTCAGTACCTGTAGAGGAGTCTTCACATTAAAATAACCCAGTACACATTGTCACAGGCTGTCATAGACAGAGCATGTTATAATGAACATGATCATGTTATAGTAATTCGCTAACAAATACATCGCTATCACAGCAGATACTTTATTTATTGTTTTACAATAGATGCATTTCCACTTCTATGGCATATATAATTGTATACACCGTATAATGTTATCACTCATCATGTTGTCATGTGTTTCCTCATGTCTGATGTAGGTTGAACTGGTGTGACCTGACGGAGGACAGTTGTAGAAAGTTGTCTTCAGCTCTCAGCTCAAACTGTCACCTGAGAGAGTTGGACCTGAGTCACAACGACCTGCAGGATTCAGGAGTGAAGCTGCTCTCTGATGGACTGAAGAGTCCACACTGTAGACTGGAGATCCTGAGGTCAGTGATCAGACACACATGGAACCAGACAGGGACACATAGAACATGTTGAAGAAGTAAATGCACAGTATGTCTGTCAGCAATGTACCCAGTGATGTCAACAACACCCACCAGCAGAGGGCAGCAGTGTTGTAACGTCCTCACTTCTCTCTGCAGGCTGTCGTTCTGTGGAGTCACAGAGGAAGGCTGTGCTTCTCTGGCTTCAGCTCTCAGCTCAAACTGCCGTCTGAGAGAGTTGGACCTGAGCTTCAATCACCCAGGAGACACAGTTCTCTCTGGTCCACTGAGAACAGACCAACCCTCTCTACGCAGCAGGTGCTGTGTAGAGAGGGTCTGACTGGACGCCATTACTGGGAGGTGGAGGTTGGGGTGGGGGGGGTGGGGTGGCATCTGGTAGGAGTGACGTATAGAAGCATCAGGAGGAGAGGGAGGAGTGCTGCCTGTAGACTTGGACACAACGACAGATCCTGGGGTCTGGGCAGGTCTCGTTTTACTCTAGGTTTTTGTAAAAGACTCTCTGTCCATCACAATCATCAAGAGACTTTAATACATTACAGGTTCTGTCCACCCATCAGAGTAGGAGTTTACCTGGACTGGCCAGCTGGCGTTCTGTCCTTCTACAGCATCTCCTCTGACACAATGACCCACCTGTACACATTCAACACCACCTTCTCTGAGCCCCTCTACCCAGCGTTTAGGTTGTGTATAGTGGCACTAGGCTTAAGACATGGTGGTTCTCCCTCCTCAATGTCCTTGTGCCAGGTAGAGTAGTTCCTCCTGGAGGAACACAACACAGGCTTCCATGGAAACAGCCCCACTCCTGTTGTTCATGTGTGTGTATGGGAACAGAACATCACACACATCAGAACAAACACATCAGAACATCACACACACACACACACAAGATAGTATACACACACACACACACACACTGTACACGGCAAGACCAAGCCTACAGACTGTAGTTAAGTCACCTCATCATCCGGACCCTCTAGTTGCATATTTGTGTGCTGCCTTTCCTTCTTGCTGTGTCTCCACAACTATGTATCACAGTTGGTGTTGGGCTGGTCTTAGGACACCAGTAACCATGACTACAGGTATGGAGGTTGTCCCAGACCAGTGTAGATGGTGATGATCCCTCTGTAACCATGACTACAGGTATGGAGGTTGTCTCAGACCAGTGTAGATGGTGATGACCCCTCTGTGGTCGCGAGGATATGAAGGCTTCTGTTCCTTTGACTGGACGACCGGAGACTGGTGTTACATGTGTGGTTGATCTAATGTGTAATACTGTAAACATGTTACTTAGGGGTGATTAGGGTTACTATGATGTAATATTGGATGTCAATGTGTATGATACATTAAAGAATGCATGATATCTGATATTGTAATTGAATGTACTTTCTATTGTTTATTATAGACCCCATTAAAACTCTTCTTTATCCAAATATTTTAACATTTATGGACATTATATATTACCTTAAACAATAGCTGGAGGTGATACTGTTAAATAAACATCCCCAGCTGCCGCGGCCGCAAGAATACTTCATCATTTCCCCAGAAGTGACGCCCTCTCCAGTTTTGTCTGGCGAGTGAAGCGAGTAATATGAGAAGACGATGGGCGTGGCTTCGGCTCCTTCCAAAGGTCTGCTGACAGGATAGCGACGGCTGGAGTAAAGTCAGTTTCTATGGGGTTTTCTCGTAAAGTCTCTACCGTGGGTTTTTTTCCTGGACGATTGCACTCTTGAAACTCTAGCCACGACAACCCATTCACATTAGATAAAAGTTTAAAAAATATATAGTTTTTGAAACCGCGGACTACTTCGATTTGTGTGAAGAAACGCAAGCCTAGTCTGGCACTTGAGTAGGTGGATCTCTCTCTCTTCCCCTCTCTCTCTATCTATCTCTCTCTCTCTCCCCCCCCTCTCTCGCTCTCTCTCCCGGGGCGGAGCGGAGTGTGAGTATCTTAGCTTAGCGTCGAGGACAGCGAGACTAGCGGCAGTGCAGACATGGGGAACCGGGGGATGGAGGATCTGATTCCCCTTATTAACAAACTCCAGGACGCCTTCAGCTCCATCGGGCAGAGCTGCAACCTCGACCTGCCGCAGATAGCTGTGGTCGGCGGCCAGAGCGCTGGGAAGAGCTCGGTGTTGGAGAACTTTGTCGGAAGGTGGGTTGTCGGGTATAACTCATAAAAGTAGCGTCGTAATTGTTGGTGTTTACTTGACAAAGGGTGCAATCATTTATCGTGCAGTTACCGTTAATTCAAGATTGGAGTGGAAAAAATGCCACATAAGCAATTCTCTCTCTCTCTCCCTTCCTCTCTCTACCTCCCCCAATCCTCTCTCTCACTTCCTCTCTCTACCTCCCTCCATCCTCTCTCTCCCTTCCTCTCGGCGGCAGTGCTCTCGCTACCTCGTCTCGGAAGCTCTCCGAGTTTTCCGTTATGGAGCTAGCGGTAGATGGCCTGTTCGAGAAAAGGGGTCTCGTGGTGTCCGCGGATGTTGTGCGCAGGCAACACGCTAATACAATTTGCGGGGTTGGGAGTTGGACTTTAACGTCGCTCTTTTAGATATTGTTTACGCAGAGCTCCACATCTGTCCCCCTTCTCGAAGGCCGTCCCAGCTACCCCAACCACAGCTACAGTCCTTATTGAGAGAATCTCAAACCTGAATATTATTTTTTGACAACTTTGTAAACACCATACCGGCTTCGCTGTTGCTTCCGTGTGTTCACATGTCACACCTGCTGACCTGTCAAACGTTAACCCGGGATGAGAGTGTGTGACTTTGTATGATTGTGTGTGTGTGTACTAGTGAGTGTATGAGTAAGTGTGTGTGTGTGTGTGTGTGTAACTGAGTATGAGTGTGTGTGTGTGTGTGTGTGGGGGGGGTGGGGGTGGTAGGGGGCAGGGAGGCACAGAGAGACTGTGGGCTCTGGGTTGATTCATCCTCACCAGGAAGACAGCGAGGCCATTGATGAGGCAGGATGGTCGTGATGTCACCCGCTGTGATGTCATGCATGCGAGTGATTGGATGGAGTTCCAGGAAGTGGAGGCGGAGGAAGGGGAGGAATTTCTGTTCATCGTCCACATCTTCCTGTCTGCTTGGTCAGCAACAGACTAGCAGGGAAATGTGTGGGGGGGAGGGAGGGAGTGTTAGTGACTTGTTATCTCAAGCTCCTCTCTCATTTCTTGTTTATGACCTGGACACACACACACCCATACACACACACTCACACACATACATACACACCCATACACATTTGTAATTCAACTGTTGTTTTGGCAATATGAACATTGAATTGAGATTGAGAAGCAGAAAGCAACAGGGGGAGTGAGAGATTGACTTGAGATTGAAAGAAAGAAGGATGTGTTTGTAGCAGATCTATAATGAACAGGAGAGTAAGTTAATCTCTTCCCTGCTACCTGTATCTCATCAATAACACATTGGAATCAAGCAGAGTGCTGTGTGTGTGTGTGTGTGTCTACGGTCTGGTTCTTGTAAAATGATACCTCCCTCCTCCCCCCCCCCCTCCTCCACCCCCTCCTCTCCTCCTCCCCCTCCTCCCTCTTCCTCCTCTCCCCCCCCTCCACCTCCTCCCCCCTCTTCCTCCACCTCCTCCCCCCTCCTCCTCCTCCCCCTCTTCCTCCCCCCCTCCTTCCCCCCTCCTTCCCTCCTCCTCCTCCTCCCTCCAGAGATTTTCTTCCTCGAGGGTCTGGTATCGTCACTCGTCGTCCGCTCATCCTCCAGCTGGTCAACAACCAAGCAGGTGAGACACACACACTGTGACTCTCATAGAATGCACACACACACACACACACACACACACACACTGTGACTCTCATAGAACACACACACCCCTACACACACACACTGTGACTCTCATAGAACACACACACACTGTGACTCTCATAAAACACACACACACACCCACTGTGACTCTCATAGAACACACACACACTGTGACTCTCATAGAACACACACACAAACACACTGTGACTCTCATAGAACACACACACACACATACTGTGACTCTCATAGAACACACACACACTGTGACTCTCATAGAACACACACACATACCCCTACACACACACCCCTACACACACACTGTGACTCTCATAGAACACACACACATACCCCTACACACACACCCCTACACACACTGTGACTCTCATAGAACACACACACACACCCCTACACACACACCCCTACACACACACACACACTGTGACTCTCATAGAACACACACACACACCCCTACACACACCCATGAACATGCACACCCTCAAACAGAACACCCACACCTACAAACATCCACACACACTCAAACAGAACACCCACACCTACACACATCCACACACACACAAACAGAACACACACACCTACAAACATCCACACACACTCAAACAGAACACCCACAAACAAAAGAAAGGAGGAACAATTCCTTTAGAACAAACAAGCTGCAACATGCTGTAATGACTCTCCCTCTCTCTCTCTCCCCCTCTCTCTCTTTCATCCCTCCTTCATCCCTCCCCCCCCCCCCCCCTCCCCTCCCAGAGTATGCAGAGTTCCTCCACTGTAAGAGCAGGAAGTTTGTGGACTTCGAGGAGGTTCGTCAGGAGATCGAGGCAGAGACCGACCGCCTGACCGGATCCAACAAGGGCATCTCTGCTGTCCCCATCAACCTCCGCGTGTTCTCCCCTAACGGTAACACACTCACACACACACACTGACACACACACACTCTCTCTCTGCTGTCCCCATCAACCTCCGCGTGTTCTCCCCTAACGGTAACACACTCACACACACACACTGACACACACACACTCTCTCTCTGCTGTCCCCATCAACCTCCGCGTGTTCTCCCCTAACGGTAACACACTCACACACACACACTGACACACACACACACTCTCTCTCTGCTGTCCCCATCAACCTCCGCGTGTTCTCCCCTAACGGTAACACACTCACACACACACACTGACACACACACACACTCTCTCTCTGCTGTCCCCATCAACCTCCGCGTGTTCTCCCCTAACGGTAACACACTCACACACACACACTGACACACACACACACTCTCTCTCTGCTGTCCCCATCAACCTCCGCGTGTTCTCCACCAGCTGATACACACACAATGATAGACCACTCTTTGTTGACCTTTGAACCCCATCCTCCCAGTTCTGAACCTGACCCTGATCGACCTGCCGGGAATGACCAAGGTTGCCGTGGGCGACCAGCCGGTGGACATTGAGCAACAGATCAGGGAGATGCTGATGCAGTTCATCACCAAGGAAAGCTGCCTCATCCTGGCCGTAACCCCCGCCAACACAGACCTGGCCAACTCTGACGCCCTCAAGATCGCCAAGGAGGTCGACCCGCAAGGTGTGTGTGTGTTACAGTTTTGTGTGTGTGTGTGTGTGTGTGAGTGTGTGGGTGGGGAGGGAGGGATGGATTCAGAGAGTCAGATGGCTGAGTGGTTAGGGAGTCGGGCTATTAATCAGAAGGTTGCCGGTTTGATTCCCGGCCGTGAAAAATGACGTTGTGTCCTCGGGCACTTCACCCTACTTGCCTTGGGGGGAATGTCCCTGTACTTACTGTAAGTCGCTCTGGAGAAGAGCGTCTGCTAAATGGCAAAAACAGACCTCTTAGATCATGACCTCTGAGATCTCTCTCTCACTCCCCCCCCTCTCTCTCTCTCTCCTTCTTTCTCTCTCTCTCCTTCTTTCTCTCTCTCTCTCTCTCTCTCTCTCTCTCTCTCTCTCTCTCTCTCTCTCTCTCTCTCTCTCTCTCTCTCTCTCTCCAGGGTTAAGGACCATAGGCGTCATCACCAAGCTGGACCTGATGGACGAGGGAACGGACGCACGAGACATCCTGGAGAACAAGCTGCTGCCGCTACGCAGAGGTACACACACACACTTATATACACACACACACACACACACGTGCACAAGGTGTGATGGTGGTGCTGCCCCCTGCAGGCTACATCGGGGTGGTGAACCGCAGTCAGAAGGACATCGACGGCAGGAAGGACATCAAGGCGGCTCTGGCAGCAGAGAGGAAATTCTTCCTGTCGCACCCTGGATACAGACACCTGGCTGAGCGCATGGGCACCCCTCACCTGCAGAAGACCCTCAACCAGGTCTCTCTCACACACACACCATCTATACACACACACCATCTATACACACACACCATCTATACACACACACCATCTATACACACACACACCATCTATACACACACACACCATCTATACACACACACCATCTATACACACACACACCATCTATACACACACACACCATCTATACACACACACCATCTATACACACACACCATCTATACACACACACACCATCTATACACACACACACCATCTATACACACACACCATCTATACACACACACACCATCTATACACACACACACCATCTACACACACACACCATCTATACACACACACACCATCTATACACACACACACCATCTATACACACACACCATCTATACACACACACACCATCTATACACACACACACCATCTATACACACACACACCATCTATACACACACACCATCTATACACACACACACCATCTATACACACACACACCATCTATACACACACACCATCTATACACACACACACCATCTATACACACACACACCATCTATACACACACACACCATCTATACACACACACCATCTATACACACACACCATCTATACACACACACACCATCTATACACACACACACCATCTATACACACACACCATCTATACACACACACACCATCTACCTCCTCCTCTCCAGCAACTGACCAATCATATCCGGGACACGTTGCCGGGGTTACGCAGCAAGCTGCAGAGCCAGATGCTGTCCCTGGAGAAGGAGGTGGAGGAGTACAAGAACTTCCGCCCCGACGACCCCACACGCAAGACCAAGGCCCTGCTGCAGTGAGGAAACACACACACATGCGCACACACACTCTCACACGCACACACACACACTCGCGCACACACACACACATTCAGACACACACTCTCACACTGCCCTTCCCACCCCAGGATGGTGCAGCAGTTCGGGGTTGACTTTGAGAAGTGCATCGAGGGGTCAGGTGACCAGGTTGACACTGCCAACCTATCAGGAGGAGCCAAGATCAACCGCATCTTCCACGAGCGCTTCCCATTCGAGCTTGTCAAGGTAGTCCCGCCCTCTCATTCCCATTGGAGCTAGTCAGGGTGGCCCCCTCATTGGCCTGCCTGTCACAGTAGAAAATGCCAAAACAATCATGCGTTAAAATAATATTAATATATGTGTCAGATGGAGTTTGATGAGAAGGAGTTGAGGAAGGAGATTAGCTATGCCATCAAGAACATCCACGGAGTCAGGCAAGTAGAGACCCTGTCTGCCTGTCTGTCTTTCTGTCTGTGTGTGTGTGTGTCTGTCTGTCTGTGCCTGCCTGTCTGTCTGTGTGTCTGTGTTTGTGTTTATCTGTCTGTCTGAATGTTTGTCTGTCTGTCGGTGTAACTGTCTACCTGTCTGTCTGCCTACATGTCTGTCTGCCTGCCTACATGTCTGTCTGCCTGCCTGTGTGTCTGCAGGACAGGCCTGTTCACCCCTGACCTGGCCTTCGCGAGGCCATAGTGAAGAAGCAGATCGTCAAGCTCAAGGAGCCGTGTCTGAAGTGCATCGACATGGTTATTCAGGAACTGGTCAACGTGGTCCGACAGTGCACCAATAAGGTACTGCATGCAGCATGGTTGGTCTGGCAGGGAGCCAATGAGGTGCTGCATGCAGCATGGTTGGTCTGGCAGGAGCCAATGAGGTGCTGCATGCAGCATGGTTGGTCTGGCAGGGAGCCAATGAGGGTGCTGCATGCAGCATGGTTGGTCTGGCAGGGAGCCAGTGAGGAGCATCATGGATCCTGATTGGTCAGGCAGTGGACCAAGCAGGTACTGTGGGAAGCTTGTTGGTATCGAGCAGTGAACTAAAAGCTTTGTGGGTCCTGATTGGTCAGGCAGTCAACCAGTAAGGTGCACCATTTATCCTGATTGGTCAGGGCAGTGAACCAATGAGGTGTTTAATAATGGTGACCGCACATGCAGCCCATTTCTCTGGTGTGGCTGAAGCCATTTGTTGTTGGTGTCGTGTTAGTCTCGTCATCTTCCATTGGCTAGGCTTAGCCTGGGGATCAATGGTCATGTGACTTGGCCAGGAAGTGGTGGAAAGTTTCCACCAATCACAGGCAGAAAGAGTTATTCATTTCCTGTTCCTGTTTTGGAAGGACAGTTCCTGCAGCTTTTCTTGGTGTACACGTCTGACAATCTAAAACTAACTAAACTAAACAAAAACACGTTTTTCCTATCTGTTGTTTTCTCCCCCTCTCCCCCCTCTCTCCCTTTCTCCCTCTCTCCATTTAGCCTCTATTTTCTCTCCCTTCTTCTCTTCTCTCATCCTCATTCTCCTTCCACCCCCCCCCCCCCCTTTACACACACGCACACTACTACCCGCCCTCCCCCCCAACAAATACAACACGCCCCCCCACCCTCCTCCCACCCCCCTGATAATGAACAACAACTACAACTCCCACAATCCCCGGCGGCAGGACGGGCCTGTTCACCCCTGACCTGGCCTTCGAGGCCATAGTGAAGAAGCAGATTGTAAAGCTCAAGGACCCGTGTCTGAAGTGCGTGGATCTGGTGATGTCAGAGCTAGCCGCTCTCATCAGGAAGTGCACGGAGAAGGTAAACAAGGAAGACTCGACAGATGGAGGGATGGAGAGATGGAGGTGTGGAAGGATGGATGGATGGATGGAAGGATGGATGGAGAAATGGAGGGGTGGAAGGATGGATGGAGAGATGGCAGGGGTGGAAGGATG
>NW_026911527.1:0-29064 GCF_963692335.1 Osmerus eperlanus | reverse complement strand
GAGTACCTGGATGAACTTTAACCCCGAGTAGATGTTGACCCTTGTTCCTGACGCTCTATGATGGTCCATGTATATACAGTTAGGTCCATAAATATTTGGACATTGACACATTTTTCATCATTTTGGCTCTGTATACCACCACAATGGATTTGAAATGAAACAATCAAGATGTGCTTTAAGTGCAGACTTTCAGCTTTAATTTCAGGGTATTTACATCCAAATCAGGTGAACGGTGTAGGAATTACAACACATTTGATATGTGGCCCCCCCCTTTTTAAGGGACCAAAAGTAATTGGACAATTGGCTGCTCAGCTGTTCCATGGCCAGGTGTATGTTATTCCCTCATGGGAGTTCGTTATTTCATTGACAAGGAGCAGATAAAAGGTCTAGAGTTCATTTCAAGTATGGTATTTGTGTTTGGAATCTGTTGCAGTCAACTCTCAATATGAAGTCCAAAGAGCTGTCACCATCAGTGAAGCAAGCCATCGTTAGGCTGAAAAATCAAAACAAACCTATCAGAGAGATAGCAAAAACATTAGGTGTGGCCAAATCAACTGTTTGGTACATTCTTAAAAAGAAAGAACGCACTGGTGAGCTCAGCAACACCAAAAGACCCGGAAGACCACGGAAAACAACTGTGGTGGATGACAGAAGAATTCTTTCCCTGGTGAAGAAAAACCCCTTCACAACAGTTGGCCAGATCAAGAACACTCTCCAGGAGGTAGGCGTATCTGTGTCAAAGTCAAAAATTAAGAAGACTTCACCAGAGTAAATACAGAGGGTTCACCACAAGATGTAAACCATTGGTGATTCTCAAAAACAGGAAGACCAGATTAGAGTTTGCCAAAAAACATCTAAAAGAGCCTGTACAGTTCTGGAACAACATCCTATGGACAGATGAGACCAAGATCAACTTGTACCAGAATGATGGGAAGAGAAGAGTATGGAGAAGGGAAGGAACTGCTCATGATCCAAAGCATACCACCTCATCAGTGAAGCATGGTGGAGGTAGTGTTATGGCGTGGGCATGTATGGCTGCCAATGGAACTGGTTCCCTTGTATTTATCGATGATGTTACTGTTGACAAAAGCAGTAGGATGAATTCTGAAGTGTTTCTGGCAATATTATCTGCTCAGATTCAGCCAAATGCTTCAGAACTCATAGGACGGCGCTTCACAGTGCAGATGGACAATGACCCGAAGCATAGTGCGAAAGCAACCAGAGTTTTTTAAGGCAAAGAAGTGGAATGTTCTGCAATGGCCAAGTCAATCACCTGACCTAAATCCAATTGAGCATGCATTTCACTTGCTAAAGACAAAACTGAAGGGAAAATGCCCCAAGAACAAGCAGGAACTGAAGACAGTTGCAGTAGAGGCCTGGCAGAGCATCACCAGGGACGAAACCCAGCGTCTGGTGATGTCTATGGGTTCCAGACTTCAGGCTGTCATTGACTGCAAAGGATTTGCAACCAAGTATTAAAAGTGACAATTAGATTTATGATTATGTTAGTTTGTCCAATTATTTGTGGTCCCTTAAAAAGGGGGGGGGCACATATAAAATGTGTTGTAATTCCTACACCGTTCACCTGATTTGGATGTAAATACCCTGAAATTAAAGCTGAAAGTCTGCACATCTTGATTGTTTCATTTCAAATCCATTGTGGTGGTATACAGGGCTAAAATGATGAAAATTGTGTCAATGTCCAAACATTTATGGACCTAACTGTATGTGGTTGTCATGGAAACTGGGGCTTGGTCATGTGTACTCAGCACGTGGGATCCTGACAGATGTGCACACTCGTTTTTCAGATAAGTCAAGCAGCAGAGACCCGACCAGTCCAGCCCCCAGACCAGGGTTAGCACCACTGGGTATAGCCAAGTGTGTTTGCACCCCCCCCCCCTCCCTCTGCCTGTTCTACCCCCACCAAAGTTCTGCCTTTTTGACTTGACTACTGTTTAGTTACAGTTTGACTACAGTTTGACTCCAGTTTATTATTATTGTGGCTGAATCCTCAGTCGTGGCTGAACTAGTTTGACAACTTAACCCTTGTGCTGCCTTCGGGTCACATGACCCAAAGGTTCATAACGAACCATCATTGTGTTTACTCAGTTTTACCCAATACAAAAACTAATAAAAATAATTTTCTTTTAACCTTTGCAATGTGGGGGTTCTGAGACAGCCCAACGGTTAAAAGAAAATGCTTCACTTTGTTTTTGTATGAGGTAAATTTGTCGCAATACGACGGTGGGTCACACGGCTGATGGGTCAGAATGACCCGAAGATAACACAAGGGTTAAAGACTACAGTTTCACTACAGTACGACTACAGTTTAACAACTGATTGACTACAGTTTGACAACAGTTTGACCACAGTTTAACTACAGTTTATTACTATCGTGGCTGAAGCCCCCTGTCCAAGAATAGACCCTCTCCCCCCTCTCTTTCCACTATGCCTTCATATTAGGCTCTGTGTGTGTGTGTGTGTGTGTGTGTGTGTTTGTGCTGCGGACTGGACACACACAGTGAAGGACTCTTGAGGGGCCAAAGGCATCAGTTTCCCATAAATAACACGTGAAGCTTCCATGACACCTTCCCAGAATGCTCCCCCAGTGACCCAGAGAGAGTCCAGCCAGCTCCAGTTTCAGGGAGTCTGGAGGCCCCTGGCGTTCATGTGAAGCCTCATGGCTGAATGAAGACCGTGGTGCAGTGTTTGTTGTTGTCTCAGCATACGAGACTATGGCAGTGCCATTTGATGTTGCTCCTAACATAGACCTATGCTGTTCTGGCTGTGCTGTGCTATGTAATACTGGAGCTGAGATATTATTGTTGTTGCACCGTGCTCTAATGCTGAGATGTTATTTTGTACTGTGCCTGGTAAAAATAGGCTGTTCCTTGTCACCAAAAAGCTGTTAAAACTACGCACTTCTGATTCGAGTTTCTGCTGTGCTTTCTATATTATGTGTATGTTGCTAAAATAATCAAATGCTATGTAAATGCTGGTGCTATTGTGAATGCCTCTGCTGTGTTTTTGAAAGGGCCTGCTCAGTCTGTCTTCTGTCATGGAACCTGACACTCTTCTTTTTCTGTCCGGAAACGCAACAGCAGATTTTGACAAGCTGTGTGTGTGTGTGTGTGTGTGTTGCAGAGACGCTGCAGCCTACTCCGCCCACAAGAGCACAGATCAAATATGGTGAGAAAGAAGCATCAGAGCTGTCTACCCATCCTCCCAGCCTCCATCCTCACAGCCTCCATCCTCACAGCCTCCATCCTCACAGCCTCACAGCCTTGATCTGGCCTCCATCCTCACAGCCTCCATCCTCCCAGCCTCCATGCTCCTAGCCTCCATCCTCCCCCAGGATCCTAGCCTCCATCCTTCCAGCCTCCCCATGCTCCCAGCCTCCCCCATCCTCATCCCCCCCCCATCAACCTACTACACACCCCTACACATACGTACAGTTAGGTCCATAAATATTTGGACATTGACACAATTTTCATCATTTTGGCTCTGTATACCACCACAATGGATTTGAAATGAAACAATAAAGATGTGCTTTAAGTGCAGACTTTCAGCTTTAATTTCAGGGTATTTACATCCAAATCAGGTGAACTGTGTAGGAATTACAACACATTTTATATGTGGCCCCCCCCTTTTTAAGGGACCAAAAATAATTGGACAAACTAACATAATCATAAATCTAATTGTCACTTTTAATACTTGGTTGCAAATCCTTTGCAGTCAATGACAGCCTGAAGTCTGGAACCCATAGACATCACCAGACGCTGGGTTTCGTCCCTGGTGATGCTCTGCCAGGCCTCTACTGCAACTGTCTTCAGTTCCTGCTTGTTCTTGGGGCATTTTCCCTTCAGTTTTGTCTTTAGCAAGTGAAATGCATGCTCAATTGGATTTAGGTCAGGTGATTGACTTGGCCATTGCAGAACATTCCACTTCTTTGCCTTAAAAAACTCTGGTTGCTTTCGCAGTATGCTTCGGGTCATTGTCCATCTGCACTGTGAAGCGCCGTCCTATGAGTTCTGAAGCATTTGGCTGAATCTGAGCAGATAATATTGCCAGAAACACTTCAGAATTCATCCTACTGCTTTTGTCAGCAGTCACATCATCAATAAATACAAGGGAACCAGTTCCATTGGCAGCCATACATGCCCACGCCATAACACTACCTCCACCATGCTTCACTGATGAGGTGGTATGCTTTGGATCATGAGCAGTTCCTTCCCTTCTCCATACTCTTCTCTTCCCATCATTCTGGTACAAGTTGATCTTGGTCTCATCTGTCCATAGGATGTTGTTCCAGAACTGTACAGGGTCTTTTAGATATTTTTTGGCAAACTCTAATCTGGTCTTCCTGTTTTTGAGACTGACCAATGGTTTACATCTTGTGGTGAACCCTCTGTATTTACTCTGGTGAAGTCTTCTCTTAATTTTTGACTTTGACACAGATACGCCTACCTCCTGGAGAGTGTTCTTGATCTGGCCAACTGTTGTGAAGGGGTTTTTCTTCACCAGGGAAAGAATTCTTCTGTCATCCACCACAGTTGTTTTCCGTGGTCTGCCGAGTCTTTTGGTGTTGCTGAGCTCACCAGTGCGTTCTTTCTTTATAAGAATGTACCAAACAGTTGATTTGGCCACACCTAATGTTTTTGCTCTCTCTCTGATAGGCTGAAAAATCAAAACAAACCTAACGATGGCTTGCTTCACTGATGGTGACAGCTCTTTGGACTTCATATTGAGAGTTGACAGCAACAGATTCCAAACACAAATACCATACTTGAAATTAACTCTAGACCTTTTATCTGCTCCTTGTCAATGAAATAACGAACTCCCATGAGGGAATAACATACACCTGGCCATGGAACAGCTGAGCAGCCAATTGTCCAATTACTTTTGGTCCCTTAAAAAGGGGGGGGCCACATATAAAATGTATTGTAATTCCTACACCGTTCACCTGATTTGGATGTAAATACCCTGAAATTAAAGCTGAAAGTCTGCACTTAAAGCACATCTTGATTGTTTCATTTCAAATCCATTGTGGTGGTATACAGAGCCAAAATGTTGAAAATTGTGTCAATGTCCAAATATTTATGGACCTAACTGTACATCTACTGACAGTTTACACACATACACACACACATACCCTTAACTGCTGTGCATTAAAGATATCTCCCCTTTCTCTATCTTCTACAGTTCTCTTCCATAACTCTATCCCATTCGTTGGTTTTGGTTTCCTAGACAACGCCATCATGATAGCAGCTGTAAGTGGTAGGCCCTCCGCATGTTCTCATGGTGTGTGTGGGGGGAGCACTCATGTTCTCATGTTTATTATCCTGGGGTGTGTGTGTGTGTGTGTGTGTGGGCTTGTTAACCCTCGTGCTGCCTTCGGGTCACATGACCCAAAGGTTCATAACGAACCATCGTTGTGTTTACCCGATTTTACCCAATACAAAAACAAATTAAAATAATTTTCTTTTAACCTTTGCAATGTGGGGGGTCTGAGACAGCCCAACGGTTAAAAGAATATGCTTCACTTTGTCTTTGTATGCGGTAAATCTGTCGCAATACGAAGGTGGGTCACAATGACTGATGGGTCAGAATGACCCGAAGATAACACAAGGGTTAAACATGGAAAACAAGAAACGCTGGGCCCTGTGGGGACATTTTCTTGGTCCTCACAAGTTCAGGTGCTATGTTTAGGGTTAGAGTTAGAATTAGTGTGTGTGTGTGTGTGTGTGTGTGTGTGTGTGTGTGGAGCAGTTCCATTTACTGTGGTTTGACAGTATCCTATGTTGCCGTGTCTGTCTGTAGGGCACCCAGATTGAGATGTCTATAGGGATCACCTTTGGCATATCCACTATGGCAGGTAAGGCCCTCACACACACACACACACACATGTTGAATCATGTGGTTATTAGCTGTCAATCATCCCTCTCTCTCTGTGCTGCTCTCTCCTCTCAGCTGCTGCCCTCGGCAACCTGGTGTCAGACCTGGCCGGACTGGGGTACGACAACCACAGCATGACCACATCCAGGCGCAACACAACTACAGCACCACACACAACACAACCACAGCATGACCACATCCAGGCGCAACACAACTACAGCACCACACACAACACAACCATTCCTAACCACAACAACAAAACCAGAACACACATGGCCCTGGACAGCCAGGTGTCAAACCGGGCAACACTGGGTTCTGTTTCTATAGAAACCGTGATTATGTAATGATAGCAATGTATCCACGACACAAACTACAGGGGGACCTACAACCTCTTGATCTGCTGTCAAATGCTTGACTACTGAACTGTGGTTCCTCGTAGGCAGTAATCCTGTTTTACATGATATAAAGGGACACTATTTGTTTTCAGATCTGTGTTCAGATCATGCCAAATGCTCATAGCTCTTTCCTGTATGTGCGTGTGTGCGTGTGTGTGTGTGTGTGTGTGTGTGTGCAGGCTGGCAGGCTATGTGGAGGCCCTTGCCTCCAGGTTAGGGATGCAGGGCCCTGATCTCACCCCCAAGCAGGCGGACAT
This sequence comes from Osmerus eperlanus, assembly GCF_963692335.1. NCBI lineage: Eukaryota > Metazoa > Chordata > Actinopteri > Osmeriformes > Osmeridae > Osmerus > Osmerus eperlanus. The sequence goes on along the minus strand of NW_026911527.1, from coordinate 22,517 downwards.
GTGGCAGACCAGAGTCAGCTCTCACATGGTGAGTGTGTGTGTGTGTGTTTCATACCTGTGCATGGCTTTGAACGTGGAATTTTTTACTTTGAGGAATCCCCACCCTGAAATGATGGCTAAACCTGTGTTGGTGTGCTGTGGGTGTGTGATAGCCAACCCTGTGCCCTTGTGGTGCGTGTGACAACTGAGTGCTCCTGTGTTGTCTGTGTGTGTATGCATCTGTGTCTGTGTGTGATAACTGAGTGCTCCTGTTATGTTGTGTGTGTGATCCTGTGCTGCTGTTGTGTGTGTGACCCTGTGCTGCTGTTGTGTGTGTGACCCTGTGCTGCTGTTGTGCGTGTGACCCTGTGCTGATGTTGTGTGTGTGTGTGTGTGTGACCCTGTGCTGCTGTGTCCAGGGTAAGGCCATTGGAGTGACGATCGGCTGCATCCTGGGGATGTTTCCCCTCTTCTTCCTCAGCGATGATGACGAGGAGGAGAAGAAGAAGAAGAAAGCAGCCCTAACAACCACAAACCCCTAGGTCCTGCTACCACCATGACCCCTGACCCAGCCCGTCTCATACACAGGAACCAGACCACAAGCTACAGTGACCTGGTTCAAGACTACACTCCCACAGGGGGCCGTGTTTAAAGACTACAATTCCCTACAGTGACCTGACCGAATGTCCATCTTGGAGTCTCTAATTATGCAAAGTGGAAGACGACACAAGAAATGAACTGTACAAAACGAGAGAAAAGTCGAACGATTACCTGCTACCTCCATAGGTCTTTGTGATGTTGTCATTGAAGAGATTGCATGAAGTTATCTATCTCAGTATATATGGTATTATGTAGTACTGTGGTAATTTGTAGTACTGTATATATGGTATTTCAAGCGTTATGTTATGAATGTGGGGGGAGGAAGGAGATAATTTGAATGAGGAGATTTCGTGGCACTACTACACCTGTTTCTGAAAGGAGGGAGACCCAAACACACTACTTAGAGCAGCTCAAGCCTCTCTGGTGTAGTGATGCCGTGGGAGAACGGAAGCATCCAGAAGGAGAATGTGGAAACGAGCATGAGGATTAGCTGAAGATGACAACCCAGATTCAGGTCTGTTCTTCTGGAAAGTTCAAGGACACCTGACTCTGTACGATGTCGTTAGAGGAAGGTTTGGCTGCGGTACTGGAATAAGAGCACTGAAAATGAGCAATAAGTGTCTAATTTAATGATGCACAACTACACAGCAAGCAAACTTTGTACTCATTTGTTTTGGTCATTTTCAGTAGTTATTTCAGTTTTATAAATAGGTCTGTATAGAATGATTTGAACTAGGGACGGCTTTACAGATCTTTTTGAATGAAAATACCAATTTGAAGTATTTTATTGACAATATAATCATGATTGTTTTATGTGACATTAGAGATTTTCAAATGTAGTTAGCAAGTTGGTAATTGTTTTTATATGCATAGTATTTATCGTCTTGTGTTTTTGACACTATGTACTTTATGTACTTTATGTACTTCTATTTAACCCCCCCCGAGCCCAACTACAGACAACAGACACCAATGTACCTCTAACGAACGCACAAAACACACAGCTAGTCACCTGATTTAGCATTTTCCCAAAAGTAAATTAATTCAACCAAAGTGCTGATCTCTCGTGATAGCTGGAGCTCCAAAGTTGTTTTGCCAAAAACGAAAACCTGCCGTTGGATGTGGTGATTAAACTGGAGGTCTTGATCTAAGCATATCGTAATTAAAGTTTCCCTCTAGTCAAATATGGTGCTCTGTCTTTGTGGCGTTCTCTTTCATGGTCTTAAATGAAACGTTCCCAAGGTTAAGCTAACCCTTTTCCCCTCAGGGGTGGTTCAGGGGCTTCCAATACTTACAATCCTGTAGTCTTTGGGACTCACACAGAAGTTTGTCTTTCTTCTTGAACAATATCAGACAATGGATGGTCATCCTTTCTCCACAGCCCACTCTGTTCATCGAATCACACATGACACACAACCAAAGATTTGCGAGTATAATTCCACAATTGTCTTTATTTACATCAATATCCACATTTATAGCAATATGGTAAACACAAAAGCGTTCTCTGTTACACTGTTATAATAGCCTTTTCCACGAGAGGGCGCCAAAGCACTGCGAATAATTTCTGAGGGCTGAAATACGTGTCTATTGTTCAGGGTCGCGCTCTCTGTCAATGAAGACCTGGGTTCAGTTCAGCTCTCTGGAAACTCTATTAAAGATCCAAGCACAGGTCAGAGCTTCCCGTCTAGAGGACCAATCAGCATCCTTGTTACACAACATATCCCAACAGACGGCTCTCGAGATTGGGCCCCCAGAACCAGACCCCCAAACCTCCCCCCCCTTAGACAGTCACCCAGGGTTCAGGTGTTCATCTCAGCAGTCTTAATTCCACTAAATCTCTCTTACAGTTTCAAAACAATGTTTTTTCCGAGCCAGAGAAGCTTCTAGTGTTCAGCTTCAACAGGGTGGTAGGTCCCTGGCCGACCCTCCCTGCATGAGAACTATGGTTAGTTATTGCTTTATCCCTCAAGTCAAGGGGGACATTGTGAATGTGAGCACGTACACACTAATATCTTGCAAGAGAGTGAGAATGCGGCAGCCAACCACCAAGAGTGTGAGAATGGGGTAACCAATCGCGTCTACGAATTACCCTCTAATGTTCCGTCTTAACCGGCTAACTCCCACTGTATGTATGCGTGTGTGAGCACTATATTCATGTGTACGGTGTTAGTAGAGTTCCTCTCATCAGAGGTGAGGTTCCGCCTGGAATCTCTCTATTAGCTCTGGGGAACTCCCGCTCTCTTTCTCTCTCTCTCAACCTCAGAGGGCGAGATAATGGCCAGAATACTTCCTGGAAGTCTTTCTTTACCTCCGAGGGCTCTCTCACTCTCTCCCCTCCCCAGGGCTGTGGGCCAGACCGCAGTGGAGTCGCCATGTACCAATATGGTACAGCCGGGCATTCATCAGGTGAGGTGGCAGGCGCCGCAGTGACCAGGCTGTCCACAGGGGGGCGCCCCTGGGCCGCCGTGCTGGCGGTTTCTCTCCCACCAGAGGATCCCTGACACCTCTCTCCCTGGGTGTGTGTCTGGGATAGGAGCTGCAGGTTGAGACACGATGCAGGGCTCACGACAGGGACTCGGGGAACGCTCTGCCAACCCTGGACGAACGACTGCGACGCACAGAGAGAGAGGGAGGGAGGAGACGATGAGTCTCTCTCTCGTGTATCGCCGTCGTGGGAAAACCATCTCCCCATCTTGCCCTGCGTGACTAGTCAAGTTGGACTTTTTTTGGGGTGAAACAACTCCTGGAGGGAATCCAGGAACAGGTTCAGTCCGGTTTTGCCTCCCCCGTGTCTCGCCCTCCCCTCCCTCGGTCCGCATTGGCTCAGTAGTCGTACTTGCCCGGCGTCCTCCGGGGCGAGGTGGCGTTGGCGGGGAGGAAGAGGGGCTTGGGCGGGAGCTGGGGCTTGAGGGAGGCGGTGCGGCGCACGATGGCGGCGCGCTGGAGGTGCGGGGGCTCGCTGTAGCTGTGCTGCCGGGTCAGGCTGGCGCTGGGGAGGAGAGGGCGTCGCGGTTCCCCCCCGCTGGGGTCGCCCCCCCTGGAGAGGAGCTGCTGCCCCACCCCTCCCCTCTGGCCAAAGCAGTGCTGGCGGGGTACCGCCCCCCCGTTCCCCATCTTGATGAGGGCGTGGCGCTGGGCGTGGTGTCGGGACACGGCCGAGTGCTCCGGGATTGGCTGCTGCTGCAGGGGGGCGGAGCCCGAGGAGGACGCGTAGGCGGAGGCGGCGCCCTCCAGGGGCGCGTCGAGGCGGCGCGCCAGGCCGTCGCGTGGCAGGGTGGAGGAGCTGTAGTAGGGGGCCGACTCGGTCTCGGGGATCTGGAGGGAGCGGCCGTGGCTCTGGCTGGGGTGGAGGAGGGGGTGGGGGTGGGGGAGGTGGCCCAGGGAGGAGGAGTTGAGCATGGTGATGCTGCCGTTACCGGAGGCGCTCACTTCCTGGATGTGCTTGAGGAGCTCGTCCAGGGCGGCTACGTCCACCACGGGCTGGGAGGAGGTGGAGGAGGTGGTGGAGGAGGGGGGAGGCGGGGCCGAGGCCCCCCCTCGCTCCTCCTCAGGGCCGGCTAGCTCTTCGGGGAGGCGCAGGGAGGAGGCGCCGTGGGCGTGGCCGTTGCCGAGGCCGTGCGGGTAGGGAAACACCTGCTGGGTGACCCCCGGCCCCGGTCGCGACCCCCCCACCCCCGCCAGGAAGCCCGCCCCCTTGGTCTCCACGGCGTTGTTGCAGCAGTTCTGGTTGCGCTCCCACTGGCTCCGGAACGCCTTCATGTTCTTGATGGGCAGCTCCGGGGTCGAATCCGGCGTGGGCAGGCCGGAGAGATCCTCCCCCTGGGAGAGGCTGAGGTCCGGGTCGCCGAGGCCCAAACTGGAGGCCCGTCCTGGGGGAAGCTCCCGGCTCGCCTCCCTGCCGCTGGGGATGAAAGAGCTGTACATCCGGGGGCTGGACAGGGACACGTCCAGCTTGTCGTCCTTGGCGGGGCCGTCCAGGAGGCCGTTGAGCTTGGCCAGGCTGCGGAGCGACAGTGCGTGGGGCAGGGCCGCCTCCGGCTCCTTGGCCAGGCGGCGGGCGCGGCGGGCGCTGGCGCTGCAGTAGCAGGAGACCAGGAAGCCCGACAAGATGGCGCCCAGGAGGAAGGCCACCAGGACGCAGGCGATCAGGAGGGTGTAGTGGACACTGGGGCCGGATTGGTCGGGGAGCCTCCTCACACCTGGGGGGGGGGGGGAAGGAGGGGAGGGACAGAGGGAGGAGGAGAGAGAAGAAGAGAGACGGGGAGGAAAGAAGGGGGGAGAGAGAGAGGAAGGGGGGAGGAGGGAGGGAGCAGAGGGATGAGAGGAGAGAAGAGGGGGGAGGAGGGAGCACATGAAGAAGAACATTAAAACTGATAGCAGGTCGTGACTACGAGGTGTTCACAGAAGACTTTCGCTCTCTAAAGTCTTCTCCTCTGGAGGCTTAGCAGGAGTGACTCATCCACACACACACACACACACACTACCGTTCATATACATATATACACACACACACGACCACACAAATATACACCTGTACACACACAAACTACCACACGGAAACACATCCACACGGCTCGTCCCAGTGCTGTTTGCTGTGATCCACAGGGTAAAACGTTCCAAAGTCTCTGCAAAGTTCACCCTATTCTTTTACATGCAAATAAATCCTGAAATAGAACCCCTCAATCCCACAATCCCTCCACGTAACATCTCTGATCCCCTCATCCCTCCATCCTCTCCTCCTCCTCTCCTCCCCAGTGAAATGAGACATGCAGACTTTCATCTCATCATTGTCTTTTTCCCCGACCGGTATAAATAGGATCGAGAGAACAAGGGAATGTGGGATGGAGGGGAGAAGAGAACAGAGAGAGATAGAGGGAGGGTTGGAGGGAGAGATGGATGGATGGAGGGAGGGATGGAGGGAGGGAGAGATGGATGGAAGGAGAGATGAATGGAGGGAGGGAGAGAGGGATGTATGGAGGGAGGGATCGAGGGAGGGATGGATGAATGGGGGGAGGGAGAGATGGATGGAAGGAGAGATGAATGGAGGGAGGGAGAGAGGGATGTATGGAGGGAGGGATCGAGGGAGGGATGGATGAATGGGGGGAGGGAGAGATGGATGGAAGGAGAGATGAATGGAGGGAGGGAGAGAGGGATGTATGGAGGGAGGGATGCAGACAGAGGCAGCGAGTGATGGAGATATGGTGAGTCTGTTTGTAGGGGGGGGTTCAGGGTGCTGCAGAGAGGAGGTAAGACTGCCTGACCCCCCTCCCTGACCCCCCTCCCTGACCCCCCTCCCTGACCCCCCTCCCTGACCCCCCTCCCTGACCCCCCTCCCTGACCCCCCTCCCTGACCCCCCTCCCTGACCCCCCTCCCTCCCTGGTGTTTTCACAGACGAGACTCTTCTCTGGAGTGTGTGGGTGTTGTGTAATACGTGTGGGTGTGTGTGTATATGTTTGGTAGTGTGTATGTACTTTTGTGCATGTGTGTCCAGTAGTGTGTGTGTGTGTGTGTGTGTGTGTGTCAGCAGGCTGTATGTAGGTCAGGGTGCTGAGAAGGAGATCTCCAGAGATGTCTACTCTCTAAAGGAAACCAAACGCCCCATGTTCAACACCCTCACACGGTGTGTGTGCGTGTGTGTGTGTGTGTGTGTGTTGAATAGAAAAGGCATAAAGATTCTACTATGGCAGATATAACTGTTCTTGTCAAACTACTGTTGGCTTAAGTGCATGTGTGTGTGTGTGTGTGCGACTTCACTTCAACAACGTGAGGAGAATCTGAGACTGCAGGCAGAGGCATTTTAGATTCCTGTCACAAGATGCTGGCTAGGCATTCACACACAAACACACACACAACCACACAGAAACACATTCACACACACGCATACACACACACACACACACACACACACAAGCGCACAGACACACACAAACGTCCTTCTCCTGCTGGTCTTAAAGGTCAACCGCAACATCCCTGGACAAGAAGCAGCTTGGCTCTTTCTGTCAGGAGACAGAGCCCTTTGATGTGTGTGTGTGTCTGTCTGTATACATGCGTGTTTGTGTTTCTGTGTGTGTGGCTGTATGTGTCTACGTGTGTTTGTCTGTTTGTGTGTGTCTGTGTGTACACGTATCTGTATTTGAAGAGAGCTCAGGATCTGGCAGGAAGAAGGATGTGCATGTTTCTACTGACATGTCCATTGCTGCCAGTGATGGCTGGGCCAGGATCAGGATTTGGCATCATATCACCATGGGGTATTAGAGGATAGACAAACAGGAGGCCTACCTCTATTCTGCCCTTGGGCTGACACACACACAGCAGAATCATGGCCAATAAGCAAACACGGGCAGCTCTCATGGTCATAGTGGAGAACCTAGGCCGAGAATCAGTCCATCCAGGGGCCTCATGTATAAAGGATTGTGCAGCTTTCATACCAGAAGATGGCGTACGGCCAAAACTCGAAAAGTACCTACGCACAGAAATATTCACATGTATAAACCCGGTCGTACGCCAGGTCCTGCACACCTTTCCTTTATAAATCACAATCAACGTGAGACTGACCGCACGTGAACGAGCCACTGACCCCGCCCTGCCTTCTCCCATAAATGAATATGCCGATGACCTATAAATGCGCTCCTGAGGTCACTTCTTTGTCTGAATGAAAATGTCTAAACACGCAAAAAAGAACAATTTCACAGACTATGAGATCGAGGTTCTGACAACAGAGGTGGAGGCGAGAAAATGCGTCCTGTTTGGTGGCCTGTCATCAGGTATTAGCAACAAAAGAAAGTCAGCGGAGTGGAAAACTGTCACTATTTGCGCCCTTTCTTGTTTTTAACCTGTAGCACTTTGAGATTTAGCTAAATATAAAGTGCATTACAAATAAACATTATTATAGGGCCGTAGATGCTGTGGGTTCGTAGAACCGGACCATGGCAGAAATTAAGAAGAAATGGTCCGATGTAAAACTCGAAATTAAGAAACGAGTGGTGGCGCATCGTAACAGCATGGCAGCTATAGGGTTAGAGTGACATGCATTTCCTGAGTGATTTTGTTGTTCGTTTGACACCCTCAAGTTTACCAGAAGTTGTGGTGGCGGATTAAACAGTATATAGCATTTCCCGTTTGGGTTTTGGCATTTTGATGTGATCATCCACATTAATGATCATACTTTTATTTGTATGTTTTTTGAATAGTCAACGTCATAGACGTATGACAGTAACTGTAGTGGAAATGTTATTTTGTAATGTTTGGTGAGTTTCGGCACTTTTCAGTTGTCACGAAACTCCTCTCGAGTCACGTCTGCTCGAAAGTTTCTGTGACGGCCCGCCCATTCTCACATCATGTGTTCATTTTTATACATCACACCGTGCGCGTGAAAACCAGCGTACGCAAGCTTTTCGTGTACGCACGGCATGTGTGTGTGTGTGGGTGTGTGTAAAAGACGTGGTCTTGCAAGCTCCGTCAGAGGCATACGGGCCTATGTTCGCTCCCACCGGGAGTCGAACCTACCACCTCTGACTTCCCAAGTGCCACCACTACCAACTATGCCAACGAAAAGCTAGCCATTCGTTGACGCGGGTGGCCTGTTACATACTTGAGGAGTGAGTTTCACCACACACCAGCCACATGGGCGTGGGCGTGCACGTGTGCGTGTGTGTGCGTGCGTGTGTGTGCGTGTGCGTGTGTGCGTGTGCCCTCGTTGGCCTTCCGGGTGAGTGATAGCTGAAGCCGACATCATTCTGATCTGATAATCTGTGCAGGATCACCAGGGTGCCTCACCAGAGCACGACATTGAACATAACACCGTTAAATACCTCCTTACATAAGCAGATCTAAACCCCTTCCACCTACACTGTTATTCAAACGGGGCGGTTGAGGCCCATTGCAGGCTCGCTCCGGGTTGGCGGTAATGCTCTCCTGTCTGGAATGACAACCATCCATTAACCTGCAGGTCGCCCACCTGCTTTTAACTGAGAAGCTCTCAGCACTAGACACGGCTCTCAGGTGGAGCTCACTTCTATGGCTCAGCCAGCCCTCCCCTCTCCCGTCCCCTCTGCCTCCTCCCTCAGCCCAACGCCCTCCTCCTCCCCTGCCCCTCTCCCGGCCCCCTCTCCCCACGCACCTTTATGTAGGAGAGACCAACTAACCAGCCCCTCTTCCTACATATCTGTATATGAGAGATACCAGCTAACCAGCCCCGCTCCAAACACACCTGTATATCTCTCCTTCCTAAATAGAGAGACCAGCATCATCTACCTCCACGATGAACCAGGAGATGTTCAGCCTGGTCCCACAAGACCCATCATGCTCTGCTCTCACACACGTCAATAACACACACACACACACACAGATCAATAACACACACACACAGCATGCTGGAGTAAATCATTTTCATGGATCATCACTGTCATAATATATGAATTTGCACACGATGGTGTACACACACACACACACACACGTCAATAACCACAACATCTCCAGAGACCCAAGGCAGCCTGTGCCCCCAACACCCGACATGCCTGCATCCTTATTTGCCATCAGAGAAAGTTGTCAATACAAGGTCAGCATGGAGGCGGGATCTAAAGGGGCCAGCCTCCTGATAGACTGAGCATTACTGACAGGTGACTGGAGGTCCAATCACAGAGCAAAACAGAGCCGGGGAAACTCCGACCCCCTAGGGCAGTGTCAGCAAGGTCAATCCCATAATAACTCCAGCTGCTGGGAGATCTGATGGCGGCCCCCCTTCTCTGCGGGCTCCGCGTCTCCGTGGTGACGGTTACCAGGCGCCGGGGCCCCGGGTGTCGCCGGGGTTAGACTGCCACACGGTGGCGAGGAGTGATTAACAGGTCGCCCGCGTTCCGCATGCTAATGAGACCAGCTGATTAGATTACTGCCTCGTCTGAAATGTCCATAATTGCCTCCAAGATACCCCCCCCACCGCCCCCCTAAGTGTTTTATAACGAGCCCAAGAGTGCGAGGAGGCCAACGGAATCGCTCTCGTATTAAACTACAAGCAGCGTCGGATTCTGCCAAACTAACTCATAAATCACTGGTAATCATGTTCTTCAGCACAGCGCCTGTACGATGAGGAATGATCCCTCCGGACTGCTATACATATGGGTCTGCTGCTGGAGACGAAGATATGATGAGGAACCCTGACAGGAACCCAGAGGTACCGTGGGTTCTGGAGCCAGAGTACTAATGGCCATGAGACTTGACTTAAGGAACATGGCAGATCCTTGATCTGTCTGTGAAACACACACACACACACAGGGAGAGATCAGCATATTGCAAACCACCTCCACACCAGGGTCCTGAAGGAGGGGGGCGGGGGAGGCAGAGAGGGACCTTCCACCTCTGTTGAGACAACACGCCATTTGTGCAGATCGAACAGGAGAGCAAATGCTACACTCCGCCTCCTTGTCCTGGCTTGCCAACAATCAATTATGTCCTCGTTTAGAGTAATGAAACAGATTTCAAACAAAAACACCATTATTCCTAAGCAGTTGAAAATGTCGTTATCTTAACAACCCCTACATGGTGGACTCTACTTTTAAAAAGTGCTCACTTCCTGTATGACTCAGCACTTCACGCCTGGTTGGCCGAATCCCCTGAGACTGTCTGCTTCCAATAGGCTTACAGCGGTAGAGTGTCGGTTAGTCTCTAATGGTGTCTGTGGCAGGAAGCACTAATTACACCGTCCTAGTCAAACAGGATGGATTATCTTATTATGGGATGTTACTGGACGACAGCAGCAGCAGAGCAGGTGAGGAGGAGGGAGGTCCTACCGTAGGCAGAGTCTGCTACAGAGTTCTGGTTCCTAGTGGTGGCTAGAACGTCCGCTGAAAAGAACCACAGACAGAACACCTTAGAACATTCTAGAGCATCACCCATGAAGACCACAGAACATTCTAGAACATCACCCACGAAGACCTTAGAACATTTTAGAATACCACAAATGAAGACCTCGGAACATTTTAGAGATCACAGCAGAATGTTCTAGAACATCACACATGAAGACATCAGACACCATGATACAGAGCCTGGAAATGAGCTTTCTAGTCTACTCACCATGACAACCCTCCGGGTACAGTGAATGGTCACCCTCGATGTCCTGTTCAAACCCCGCCCTGCAGAGAGGCAGAGAGAGAGAGAGAGAGAGAGAGGCAGAGAGAGTGAGAGTGAGAGGCAGAGAGAGAGAGAGAGAGCGAACAATACATGAATAACAAAGTTTAGCACCCATTCCATGTTGCCATGGGGACACAACCTTAATAGGACCGTGTGGCAGTCATCCCGTTGCTGCCTGCTGAGGGTGACAGAGACAACCTGTCGCCCTGCCCGGTGAGCTGACAACAGTGGACTTCCTGTTGCCTGACAACACACTTCCTGCATGTCACATTGACATCACCACCCACGGGCTGGGCCAATCAGAGAAATGCCACCATCCGTTTCCCGCCTCGCTAACGATCCCCACCCACAATCCCCTGCACCGCCCGCATGTACGCTGTCCAATTAGGATGCAGAGATACACGAGAGGCCCTGCTCTGTAAAGGTCATGTAACAATCACTCCTCCCATCAGGCGACAGGGAGGGCTGAGGTCACCTCACGGCGATGTCCAATCACAACGCTGGTCCAATCACCTGACCCACTCCCAACCTCTATGACAACCAGAAGACAGGTGACATCACTGTCGCCGGGAAGAGAAACATGGCGCTGAGGCCGAACATGTCAGGGTGAATATGAACAGAGTGAAAGAGAAATTGAGAGGGTGATATATGAGAAAGGGGAACAGTGAGTGAAAGTACAGAATTATAGAGAGAGAGAGAGATAGAGAGAGAGAGAGAGAGAGAGAGAGAGAGAGAGAGAGAGAGAGAGAGAGAGAGAGAGAGAGAGAGAGAGAGAGAGACAGAGACAGAGACAGAGACAGAGACAGAGAGAGAGAGAGAGAGAGAGAGACAGAGACAGAGAGAGACACAGAGAGAGACACAGAGACAGAGAGAGACACAGAGACAGAGAGAGACACAGAGACAGAGAGAGACACAGAGACAGAGAGAGACACAGAGACAGAGAGAGACACAGAGACAGAGCGAGACAGAGTGTGTCTCTGACCTAACGGGCTCCGTTACGAGGCTGCGGATGACAAGCTCCCACTCTGGACAGGAAGTGACACTTACTTGAAGCCTGGCGCCATGTTGACACAGCTTCCTGTTTTGAGCCAGATGCAGTAGGGGTCGCGGGTGGCCAGACAACTCCTGGGAATGACAGAAGGAGAGAAGAAGAGAAGAGGAGGAGAGGAGGAGAAAGAGGAGGAGAGTCAACACAATGTCTGCTGGTACGTACATGGCAGACAGTATGTCTACACATACTCACAGACATAAGCACACACACACACAGTGATGTGCAGACAGCCAGGGATGAGCTGTGCTCTACTGGAGCGTGTATTGTGCTGATCCCCCAGTTACAACACCAAACAGACTGGCCTGGGAGACCATGTGTGTGTGCAGTGTATCGTATGTGTGTATCGTATGTGTGTTGGACACTTAGCGAATGTTTGTCTGCACGTGTGTGTGTGCCAATGTCTGTGTGTGTGTGTGTATGTATATGTATGTTGGAATGTTTTTATGTGTGTATATATTTACATGTAGACATATATATACACACACGGAGTATGTATATATATATATATATATTTTTTTTTCTATACACTTATGTTATAAGTTGTAAAAACGTGTGTGTATGCATTTGAAAATATGTGTGTGTCTATACAAGTGTGTGTTTCTTCCTACATGATGACAGGTGTGTGTGTGTGGTGGGGGGTGTAGTTGTTGTTGTTGTTGCTAAATTCAATAAATTCGAGGGGGCAGAGATTCAGCTCCTTCAGGCGACACGCCCCCCCAGTGTCAAGCAGAGAAGACTGCTGATTTTATCACGATTTGAAAGCCTAATTTAACATACTTGTCTGTGTTTATTTTCATTCGAATTTGGATGGGTAGTTAACAACATATTCCTATGTGGTGTGATGAACTTAAAACTCATGTTTGACCTCCTTGTCTATTCTGTGTTTGTCTATGGCCGCACTGCAGCTACAATTCACTAAATCTCTCTTACTAATTAAACACCGCCCTCGGATAAATGCTGCACCAAAAATTAGCTTTGTGTAATAAATGCTGCAGCGTTTAATCAAAGAAATACGGTAGCTATATGTGTAAGTGCGTAAACCCTTGTGTGTGTCAGTCAGCCAACTCTGGAGGAGTGAAGCCAGTCATCTCAGTGACAGGTGGTCCCAATCGCCCCCTCCGCCTCCCTGATACTCTGACAGCCAGTCAGGGGATGGGGGGGGGGGATGAGGGCCCCCCCCTCCCCTCCCAGTAAGGAGGGGAGGGGGGGGCCGGGGCTTGTCTCCCTCTCTCTCCCCACCTGTCAGTCAACCATGTATCTTTCCTTGACCTCCTGCCCTATCACATCCCACCAGAGACTGCCATTATGCACCGCAAGGAATTGTGGGTAGGACGGGCACGTGGAGAGAGGGACGAACGACTTCTAGCTCTTTCAGAAAATGCTGTGCATGGAAAACCCCTCAACCCACTAAGCTCACATGCTGTCTCGCACACACATACACACCTTCTGTCTCCAACTGTCTTGAGAACTAAGTAACCGTCTCTCCAGACTTTCCGAGGGCGTTAAATATTGATTATAATTAAACTACTCTTTTAATAGTTCTTGGCTGCCTGCCAAAATATGCAAACAAGACATTTTAAACTCAATGTGCATCGTCCTCTCTTGACAGTATGGGTCCACAAACACACGCCAACATCCTGTAGTGAGCACTTGATTTATGAGTTCAGGTGAAAACATCTACAGGTGTGAGCTCCTTCTATTGGCCCACTTAGATCCCCCCCATCCCTTTGTCCCCGAACCACCCCCGCTGCGCGGCCTCACCTCCTGCAGGCCCCGTGGCTGGTGCAGCGGCTCAGGGGAACCCGGATCACACAGCTGGAGAACGCCACAAACACAGCATGGTGCTCCTTATCCAGCTCCAGACCCAGGATCCTCCTGTCCTCCTGCCCCTGGACATTACACCTGGAGAGGGGGCGAGGGAGGGAGGGTGTTTAGACAAAGTTGTGCTAGACTTTTATTCCAAACAGACCAACGCCGACCCACTCAGAGACGTTGTAGACCCACATATACCTACATAGAGGACTGTAACACCACATATACCTACATAGAGGACTGTAACACCACATATACCTACATAGAGGACTGGAGACCTACTTGGAGGGGTTGTAGACATCTATGTCCTCCAGCAGCACAGAGGAGAAGGAGGCGTTGGGGTGTGTGCTGGCCAGGACCTTGAGCACCCGGCCGTCCTCTGACCCCAGGAAGACCACGGTGCGGTCCTTCCCTGGCCCTGCGGACGTGTCCACCGTGATCTGGGTCAGCTTGTACCTGGGGAGGGAAGGAGGGGGCAGGTGAGGCAGGGGGTGAGGCAGGGGGTGAGGAAGAGGAGGAAAGGTCAGGAGGGAAGGAGGGGGCAGGTGAGGCAGGGGGTGAGGAAGAGAGGAAGAGGAGGAAAGGTCAGGAGGGAAGGAGGGGGCAGGTGAGGCAGGGGGTGAGGAAGAGAGGAAGAGGAGGAAAGGTCAGGAGGGAAGGAGGGGGCAGGTGAGGCAGGGGGTGAGGAAGAGAGGAAGAGGAGGAAAGGTCAGGAGGGAAGGAGGGGGCAGGTGAGGCAGGGGGTGAGGAAGAGAGGAAGAGGAGGAAAGGTCAGGAGGGAAGGAGGGGGCAGGTGAGGCAGGGGGTGAGGAAGAGAGGAAGAGGAGGAAAGGTCAGGAGGGAAGGAGGGGGCAGGTGAGGCAGGGGGTGAGGAAGAGAGGAAGAGGAGGAAAGGTCAGGAGGGTAGGAGGGGGCAGGTGAGGCAGGGGGTGAGGAAGAGAGGAAGAGGAGGAAAGGTCAGGAGGGAAGGATGGGGCAGGTGAGGCAGGGGGTGAGGAAGAGAGGAAGAGGAGGAAAGGTCAGGAGGGAAGGAGGGGGCAGGTGAGGCAGGGGGTGAGGAAGAGAGGAAGAGGAGGAAAGGTCAGGAGGGAAGGAGGGGGCAGGTGAGGCAGGGGGTGAGGAAGAGAGGAAGAGGAGGAAAGGTCAGGAGGGGGCAGGTGAGGCAGGGGGTGAGGAAGAGAGGAAGAGGAGGAAAGGTCAGGAGGGAAGGAGAGGAAGAGAGAAAGTGGAGATAAACAGCGTTTAGTGGTGCATGAAGAACCGGTTCAGAGAGACAGAAACAGAGACTCTGAACAGTATGCTGCTGCACCATGAGTACCCCATGGCCCTGCCTGCTTCCTGGAAGCAGCTCTCTCACACACACACCACTCCCAGCACACACAATACCCACTCCCAGCACACACAATACCCACTCTTACACAAAACACACACACATTCTCCAAATACACACACACACTCCACAAACTCAGGCACATTCCCCCCCCCCCCCCCACACACACACGCTCCTTAGACTTAGACACACACACACACACACACACTCACCACTCACACTCCCCAGACACCCAGAGGGTACAGCACATTCACAACCTAAATGTCATACTGATAAAACCACATTCTGAGGTTGTGTGTGTGTGTGTGTGTACATATGTGAATGTGTGTGTACTTGTGGGTGGGTATGTGCATGTCTGTATGTGAGTGTGTGTGCATATGAGTGTGTGTGTGTGTGTGTGTGCGTGTGTGTGTGCTACCTGCTGCCAGTGCGTGTGTAGAAGGGCTGGTGGTTGACTGAGGGCACCGCCTCGTCCATCAGAGGGAAGGACTTGATGAAGGTCAGCGTGTCGTCGGGGAACGTCGTCGAGGACTTGTAGGAGGAGGCGGGGCCATCGCCCGCACATGACCCCGGCCTATCACAAGAGAGGAGGGCGAAGGCCAGTTTACACAAAATCCCTCGCAACCCCCCACACGTGTGTGGAGAGCGGGGAGAAGCATGTATGTGCGTGTACGCCTATCCGGAGAGAGCGTTAGCATACACACATCCACAATTCCACAGACGGTAGAACGATATTCTCCCAGCGCGGAGATCCAGACCTCCACCCCCCTCACCCTCCCCCCGGCCCACCGGGCAAAGCGACCCCCCCCATCCCCAGGGACCCTCACCTGGGCTTGGGCACCTGCTCCTCGGGCACGGGCGTCCAGGCCGAGTCGCTGGCCTTCTGCTCCTTGAACCTGCCGCCGAACACCCTCTCCACGTCGTCCATGTAGAAGGCGCACACGGCCGAGCCGGGGATGCTGTTGGCCTGCGTGGTGAACACGCCCACCAGGGCGGGGCGCTGGTCCACCTGCAGCACGTGCGTGAGCGACTGCAGCACGTCGAAGTAGAAGAAGGAGTCGCCGGGCACGGAGCAGTTGAGGCGGGCCTTGAGGAAGGACGTCCAGTAGCGCTCCAGGACGCGCGGCGAGCCGCCGTTGTCGTTCTTGCAGACGCGCGCCACCCGGGAGAACACCACCTGGGGGGGGGGGGGGGGGGGGGGGGGTTAGCTCATGCACATACCAGACTTGGGTCTCAATCATACCTCTACACACACATTGTGTACACATTATATGAAGTAAAGATATGATTCATAAGTACACACACAGAGAGATCATGCACACGCAGTACAGCAGGGATATCAATTTGAAGCCTAGGCCAAACCCATTTCTACACAAGAAAACTGTATTTTAAATGCTTTCATGTTTATCAGTGCTACTTTGATCATGTCTGGCAAAACAGAATTAAGCACTCAAATATAAGCATGGATTTGAAACACACACACACACACCTTCCCCAGGGTTGTGTACTCCACAGCGATCTCGCTGAGGAAGAAATACACGTAGTTCCCGTAGTCTATGGCGTGCAGGAAGTGCGGCTCTGGAGGGGCGGGAGGAACACACAGAAACATCACATGATTGGTTGTTTAGACTGTCCGTCACAACACACACTACGCCATTGCTACCCTCTGAGTTAGGGGCAAAGGTGAGCTTAACAGCTGCATTAGGATGTCATGTCACCAACAGCATGCCATGTTGGCAAAGTAATGTCATGTGACCACCAGTGACATTTGACCAGTGTCATGTGAGCAACATCATGCCATGTGACCACTACCATGTCATGTGACCAACATCAGGTCATGTGAACCACGTCATGTGACTTACCTCGGAGCCACTTGGAGTCGTACTTCACCGTGCGCAGGACGGGACTGTCATCTCCCAGGCTCCGGTAGATCACGGCGTCGCTAGCCAGGAAGTCCGTCATGGTGGCGGAGTAGAAGTCTCCCCCTGGACACAGAGGTCAAAGGTTACGACCCTCCGACCCTGGCCTGTAACCCCAGTCAGGACTGTCTGACAGGATGGGACCTCAGCGACTCTGGAGAAAACTCACCGGCAAAGAGGCCCACGTTGGACTGGCCCGACTCGAACGGACAACGAGCCTGACCCACCAGCTCCTCCCCTATCTGCTCCAGACTGGTCATCTGGGGAGGAGAGGAGAGAAAGAGAGGAGGGAGGAGGAGGAAAGGATGAGGGGAAGGGAGTAGAGGGGAAGAGGAGAGAATAGCAGAGAACAAAAGAGTTGAACACACTAAACATCCTGAACGTTCCTCCGTCGGTTCCTTTCAGAGTTTAGCCCCCCTATTGAGCTAGCAGCAGTGTTAGCAGTAGTGCTAACAGAATGGCTAAAACAGCCATTTATATGGGCACCACGGCTGTTAGCGTTTAGCCCCGTGCTAGCACCCATAAATTACCTGTCTGCGGCTTCAGACTCTGTGGAGACACTTCTATTGTCTGCTTAACAGCTCCACACACACTCACACACACTCTCTCACGCACACACACACACACACACACAGACACTCATGCGCACACACACACACACAGCCCAGCTGATTGCTGAAGAAAACTACAGCATGTGTGGGTGTGCCCTCCCCTGATTTAGTCTTGAATAAGTGGTTCTTCTGCTTTCCATGCTAAGTCATCTCTCCACCATCGCCTTCCCAAACCACCTCACAGTACTGTGCTAGTACACACACACAGGCACATATACATACATACACACAGTATTTACACAATCACAAACTCATACACCCCCCCCCCCCCGCACGCACGCACGTACACACACACACACCTTGTAGTTGCGGCAGGTTGGGTTAAAGGCGTTGGTTCCGCAGGCAAACAGAGTTTCATCATTCCGGGGCACCAGAACCTTGATGTAATTATAACACTCATCCTACACAAACACAGAACACATGTATGATCTCCAGGAACACGCATGTTCACTGACATGTATGTGTTTGCCAGTAAGTTTACCAATAGCAGAATATATATTATGCAGTAACCTAGAGCTGAATAGACTCCATTATGAGTTAATCAATAGCAGAGTACACATCATTATGAGTTCAACAACAGCAGGATAGACCTTGTTGAATTAACCAATAGCAGGGCATTGGTGTATTAACCAATACCAGGGCAGCCACACTCACGCTGTTCTTCCCTCTGACAGTACATTTGTTCACATCCTTTGATCTCCAGTTCAGTTTCTGGAAGGTGGAAAGTAGAAAAAAGGGATCTTAGCTGTTGTGTGTTTTTTTTTTTTTAAACATTCCACATTAAGGTGAAAAGTTGACTTTTTATAAATTCTCAGCTTTTGAAAAAGCTCTTCCCTGCTAAGGTACGCTTATAAATAATTCACACAAAGTCTTCTGAATTCCCAGAATAAAACCCCAGAAAAATATTAAATAAACAAGAAAAATAACAAACTAACTAAATAGCGAACTAAATCTGGAAACAACATGAGAAGGCAGCTCTGACCAGCTGGGGAGTGAAGTCCTGGGCGGCGGTGGTGAGGTTGACCGCAAACACATGGTCCCTGGAGGAGATGAACAGCATGTGGTTAACCCGGAGCATCGTCTGGAAGTCCAGGCCCAGGCGAGATGTGTCGTTGTCCCACAGCAGGCCCTGGAAGCCCTGATACTGGTAGGAGTCTGGAGGGGGGGGACAGGGGGAGGGAGGGAAGGGGGAGGTGGAATAAAAAGAGGGAGGTGGATAGAGAGAGATGGGAGATAGAAGGAGGAGAAACAGAGAGAGAGACAGTAAGTGAGAGAGAGCGAGCGAGAGAGTGAGAGAACGGAGACAGTAAGAGAGACAGAGAGCAAGAGAGAGAGAGAGAGAGTGAGATTTAAGGGATGTCCTTGTTTTCCTGCGACTCCTCCACAGTGCTCGTCTCCCAGTAGAGAGGCCCTGAACAGAGTCCAGCAGTCTCATCTCTCGCAGCTTCCTGTCTGGAGCTGAAGGAAGCTCCCCTAAATCTGCTTCACAGACAGCTTGACTGCTCTCAGCCCGGCACTGCACAACATCAGCCACTCAATCATATACACACACGCAGGTACACACACACACACACGCAGGTACACACACTTGAACACTCTCCAACATACACACGAGTCAGTCTATATTCTTTGGCATGCGTACTTGATGACAAGCAGGGTTCCAGTGACATGGACTCCACTGATACAGGAGGTTTATTTTCTGTGACTCCATTGTTTCACAGTAAGAGCATGTATGCTGGGGTATTATAGGAATAAGGGGCAACACTTTACATTGAAGTTACATTAACTGCCATGTAACTACATAGCACTACCTCCAGTAACATTGTCATGAAATAGAAACTGCTACGCAGTTACCCTTTCATCACAGTTTGGCGGCACAGGTTGTTGCAGGAGTGAAACCCTGCATGGGGGAGGCTGGGTTTTTCGTCTTGTTTTGGTAACACAGCTTTCAACAACCCCTTTACAACCTCCAATTACCCCTCACATCCCCATACTGTGCCTTCTTACACTACATGTATTCATTTAGTAGACGCTTTTATCCAAAGCGACTTCCAAGTCGTAGTATAGCTGTATCTATCGTATATACCCACATCAAAACACTCACATTCTCACTGTGTAACTAGCTTCCCATGACACAAGAATTTGTTAGCAAACATTAGTAGGCTTTGCCAATCAGGAAGCTACTCACGCTCCCAGCCGACGACGCTGATTGGCTCTAGGTCCTTGGGGAAGGGCGTGGCCATCACAGAGGCAGACAGTATACAGGAAGCGAGGGCAAG
The DNA here is from genome assembly GCF_963692335.1 of Osmerus eperlanus. Taxonomy (NCBI): domain Eukaryota; kingdom Metazoa; phylum Chordata; class Actinopteri; order Osmeriformes; family Osmeridae; genus Osmerus; species Osmerus eperlanus. The sequence goes on along the minus strand of NW_026911527.1, from coordinate 2,813 downwards.
CACCGCCGTGGGGAGGAGCCATCGCATCCAATCAGGTGGGAGCATCTTGACGGGGGACGAGAGGATGGGGCTTCAGCAAAGCATTGTGGGAGATCCTGGCCAGCTGAGAGCACTGTCTGAGGAGAAGAGGAGAGATGAAGATGAGTTCAGATAAATAGACTTGACAGCCCGTCTCTCACATGCTGTCTCACACCTTTCAGCCAGTCCTCACGCTCTCACACAACACCTCGTATTTCTCGCGCCTTTCAACCATTTCTCACGTTGAGAAGTAAGGGATAACTTGTCCCGCTATATACAATTAATGGATGAGGCGCAGGCATACCGAGATGATAGTTGTCTCGAGTTTAAAGACTTAAATCAGAAAACACAACTAGAACGTTTTTATAAAACTTGAGAGCCGCGTAGCAGGACAGAGATTAGTTCAATAAGAAGTTTGGACCATGGAATGCTTTTAGAGTCTCGACACCAATTCCTGTATTGGGCCCGGATTTTGGCCACACAGGTTTTCCAGCCCTTTGTCCGGACCGCTGTTGCGTGTCCTCCTTTTCACCCTTTTGTCCTCCTTTTTGACCCTTCCTGCCCACCGTCACAATTTACCACTCACGTGGTCTTCAGTGCCAAACAGAAAGACCTTCAAACCTACGTGGAGTTCAGAACTCCACTTTGCCACGAAGAGCAGCACAGATCAATATCGTGCCTTCTGTAAGCTCTGTAGCATTGATATAGACGTGAGTAGTAGGGGGAAAGGGGCTTTAGAGTGGCATGCCGCTACAGAACGGCACAAGGATAATGCTAGTTCTGCCGGGCACTCTTCCTTGACATCATTTTTTGCTCCGAACACAACAACAGCGGATGATAGAACAACCGCTGCTGAGCTGAATTATTTCATGCTGTGAAACATCACCACTGTTACAGGAGTTTAGACTGCAGTTTAGACTGTTGACATACTAAAATGACTAATGTTATTGTCTTCATTTCATACTAATGCCCCCCCCCCCCCCCCCCCCCCGGTCAACAACTTTTTGGGATTGCCCTCCTTTTTGGACCCAAGTGTCCTCCTTTTCAGGGTCATGCTTCTGGTCACCCTAGATACGACCCAACAGCCACCGGTTTCCAAACACAACGAAGGGAGTCTTTGTTACATTTAAAATGTGTTTCATTCAACACTTGTCTAAAACAATATACGAATAGTACCTATGGTAAATGATAAGGAGTTAAAGGAACGCTCTGTATTTACCAGGCACAGTGCAAAATAACATCTAAACCATGATACACGGTGCAACAATAATAGCATAAAGCAGCACACTGAACACCTCCAGGTTATTTCTGGTTTGGAGAGAGATTGCTAGCATGCAGTGCTCACTGCTTATTGCCCCGAGCCTCCTTCACCATCAATACCAATTAGCCTGTCGCGCTAGCTGTTTAGATTCAGTGCAGGTCGGTGTGCATACTGGCCTAGAATTTAGCTTAGCGGCTAGGTCAAGCTGTTAGGCCCTCGCAATGAATCATAGGCATTAGCATAAGCATTGCGTCTTGTTTAGGTGACGGCAGACGGTTAGCTAGCTAGCTCCCTCTGACATGAGGGATTGCACAGAGCAGGGGATAAAACAATGAGAGAGAACATGGGACAGAGAGAGAGAGACAAGGTATGGGAGAAGAGAGGATAGACAGGATGGGGGGAGAGAGAGAGAGAGAGACAGAGAGAGAGAGACAGAGAGAGAGACAGAGAGAGACAGAGAGAGAGAGACAGAGAGAGAGACAGAGAGGATGTTTTGGAGTCAAATGTTTGTGAAAATCGGGTTTTCTACCTCCGAGCCATTGGGTCTTTGAACTGTCACGTCCAGGGCCTGACAGAACTACTAACTCATTTGCACAGTGCACACGATGACAAAATTACACTACCTGCTCCTATTAGTCCCAAAGGCAACTTTGCACTGACTTTGGCTTATGCTCGAGTGATGTGCCACTTATTTCCCTCTTTTACCTCTCATACTTTCATAACTTTTATTTCTTCGTTGAAAGTACTGCAAAGTATTTCTTTGCAAAGTATTCAACGTGTATACTACACATTTGAGAAGGAATGCATTTGCTCCATACCCTGTGAAAAGGGATCTTGGAAACCTGAAAACATCTTACACAGAACCATGTGTAACATGGCAACAGATGAACTTTTTGATTGGTACATGTACACATACATCGAATGTCAAAGACGGTTCCCTAATATTAGAGTGTAGTGAAGTGCTGGTCCTACTGGCATGCACTCACTCATGAAAATAAGAGGAGGTGAGGAGGCAAAAGACTCTACAACTAAATAGTTGTAGAACGATCAAGAACAATTATATTAGCTAATTATTGAAAAACTGTTCTCTTACCTAAGTTAGAAGGGCTCTTTAACCTTGTTCCTGGAGAGATACCTTCTGGTAGGTCTTCACTCCCACACCACTCCAGCACACCTGACTCAAATAATTAGCTGCTTGATTTGTTCATCAAGTTGGTTTGCAACTGGGGTTGGAGTGTAAAACCTACAGGAAGTTCTCTCTCCAGGAGTAGAGTTGTACTGTAAACCTACAGGGGCATCTCTCCAGGAATAGGGTTGGCAAACCCTGGGCTAGAGGAACAGTCAAATCTCTCTGTACATGAGGTTGTGTGTTAAACAGATAGTAAGACTGTTCAAGAGACAGCGCCACACAGTGGTAAGGAGGTAAACTACAGCATGTACCTACGGTTGTTGTTGATTCTACTCATACCTCCTCTCTCCTAGCCTCCTCTTTCCTAGCATCCTCTTTCCTAGCCTCCCCCGAATCCTCCAACAC
>NW_026911526.1:0-23695 GCF_963692335.1 Osmerus eperlanus | reverse complement strand
CTGCTGAAACACTTCACATGTGGATGTGGCTTTAATGTTTCCTGATTTAGCATTTCATGCATTTGACACATCTTTATCAACCCCTGTTCTTTCTCCTCCTCAAACTGCACGATTTCCCTGTTTCAGAAAACAACTATTTTACACTTTAAGACCTTTAAGACAGGCAGAGGTTGCGTGTGTATGTGTGTATGTGTCACTCACACACTCACTCACTCACTCACTCACTCACTCACTCACTCACTCACTCACTCACTCGCTCACTCGCTCGCTCGCTCACACACACACTCACACACTCACTCACTTACACACTCACACACTCACACACTCACTTACTCACACTCACTCACTCACACACTCACTCACACACACACACTCACTCACTCACACACACACTCACACACTCACTCACTCACTTACACACTCACACACTCACTCATTCACTCACACACACATTCACTCACACACACACTCACTCACTCACTCACACACTCACTCACTCACTCACTCACTCACTCACTCACTCACACACTCACTCACTCACACACTCACTCACTCACACACACACTCACTCACACACACACTCACTCACTCACACACTCACTCACTCACTCACTCACACACTCACTAACACACACACACACACTCACTCACTCATTTACACACTCACAGACTCGCTTATTCACTCAAACTCACTCAAACTCACGCACACACGCTCCCTCAAATCTGTGATGAACAGCATGCATGCACACACTCCACCAACTGTAACCTTAATGCTTTCTCTCTTATCCATGCACATGTATATTTATATACACATACATACATACACACACACACTCCACCAACTCCTCCTCAGGCTATAAGCGGAGCCTCTCACTCACCCACATGCTCACACACATGTATATTTATATACACACATGCACACACACACACGCCCATGTGCATGTATATTTATACACACATGCATGTTCTCCAACAGCAATGGCAGGACTGGCATAATGTGCAGTCACCCTCTCTTTATCTCTCCCTCTCCCACTTCTCCATTCTCTCTCTTATTCTCTCTCCCTCTCTGCTCCTCTCTCCCTCTGTCCTTCTCTTTCTCCCTCCCTCTCTCCCTACCCTCCCTCCCTCTCTCTTTCTCCCTACCCTCCTTCCCTCTCTCTTTCTCCCTCCCTCTCTCCCTTCCCTTCCTCCCTCTCTCTCTCTCCCTCTCTCCCTCCTTCCCTCTCTCCCTCTCTCTCCCTCCTTCCCTCTCTCTCTCTCTCTCCCTCCCTCTCCCTCCATCTCTCCCTCTCTCTCTCCCTTCCCCTCTCTCCATTCCCTTCCTCCCTCTCTCTCCCTCCTTCCCTATCTCTCTCTCTCTCCCTCCCTCTCCCTCCATCTCTCCCTCTCTCTCTCCCTTCCCCCCTCTCTCCCTCCCTCCCTTCCCTCTCTGTTGATGAGACAGAGGGTCACCACACCCTTCGGCGTGAGGAAGACCACCGCACACGGAGCCCTCCGCTGTTCTCCCGCTCACAGATGAGTGTGGCGCTCTGTGTTTTCGGCGCCGTCATTATTTACCGCCGCGGAATGAAAGCGGGGCCCCAGCCTCCACAGCGTCAGACACCGGCCTCCCCCGGGGCCCCTGGGGCCTTCGTGGCCTTCGCGTCAGGCGGACGGATGATGGATCTTCTCCGCAGAGCGATACGCGTTCTCCCCCCTCTCCCCCAACCCCCTGCCGCGGCTGCTGTCTAATTATCCTCCGTACGTCTGATTGGGTAGTTTAGCGCCAAGTCACCACACTCCCAAGGCGACGGTATTAAAACATCCTCTCTGAACTCCGATTGGGCGACCTGCGGAACAGGAAGAGACAGGAGCTCAGAGGAAGGCAGGCTGAGACACTGCGATGGCGGTGGATACGTTTACTGATGATGAGAGATGAGGTCTCATCAGAGCCTCGTGTTTGAGATGTAGACTTGGCCTGTTCCCGCTGCTTCAGTTACACTTTACCTGAACCCCCTGAACCCCCTGCCATAAGGCTGCCATAACACTGTCATACACACGACATAACACTGTCATAGACACGACATAACAGCTGTCACAAGACGGCGTAACAGATGATGTCACATGACGTAAAACTGTGATACTTTTATCGGTCAATGTTATGACCGATGACAACTTTTCTTTTTAGCTCGGGGGAAAAATTTCATCCAGGCTTTCAAGAGTGCGGGGTGGTAGTGGATTAAATGAGATCATCTCCTGTAAAAGAACATTTTTCCTCTGAAATTACTAAAACACCCAAAACAAAGAAATTCTCTCACTTACAGTGGAAATAATTACAGCAGAAATGAGTTTCCCTGACCCTGATTGGGCCAGAGTAACAAAAAGGCTTTATTCAATCTGAGCTGTACTTTCCCCTCTCTGTTAAATACAGATTTAAAGAAGTGGGCCTGATTCACACCCGGCCTCTCCTCCATCCCCGCTGCATTTTAACACCATTTTAACACAGCGCAACTCTCAGGCTGTTTCTTTATGTACAGTAATTGCCTCCTTATGCTGCATATCTAGTGCAGTTGCTAGAAAAGCCCAAACTGATAATACTATTTTTAAAACCCTTTCATGCACTTAAAAAAAAAAAACATTTTGCAGCCTGTAAAGTTATGAAACTGAATTATTTTCTGTTATTTATTGTAACTTTACCCTCTTTTTACCATAAGTTTTCTCATTCCTTGTGCTTGTATTCTTCATACACAAGTTCATGGAGAACTTGGACGTTCTCCGTGCCTTTTGGAATCGGTGACTATAGATGATGTCTGTATAAAATATTGTTTTTCCAACTTTTTGGATCTTTTTGGATTTGGATCAAATGTCGTCCGATCACGTTATTCTAATCCGTGAATCATTCCAAGAACAACGCTGACCACCTTTCCTGGAACGTCCAGTAAATATTTATCTGATGAAACCTTAGGCTGTTGCCGTAGCCGTTTATATCACACTCTCGTGTGTTACTGTTAGCATAGGCCGAGGGCCCCATTACTCAAATAACAGCCCTCGAGGGCCGAGAATTTGCCAAGACCGTCCGGCCAATCAGCAGCGCTAATTGTTGAGTTAATTACCTGGGAGAAAGTAAATCTGGGACTTGGATTTGAGGGCCAGATTGAGTACCCAAGGCTTGGGGAGCAGGGATGGTTACACTGGCGTAATTGTTAGTGGCTATCATGGCGTTGGGTGCCATTAGCGGTATTAACAAGCGCGCTGAAGTGTGGTTGCGCAATAATGTCATTAATGCTCTTTAGCTCAAAGTGCTTTCTCAGAGACGGTAATAACCGCGGCGGCCGTTTAAAGGCAACAACAAATTAGCGGGGCGGTAATTCGGCGCGGGCGTCCCGAGAGCCGCGCGTCGGAGTGGAGCGCCCGCCCCTGTCCCTGTCGCGGCTCCTCGTCCGTTAGCGCTCTGCGGCGTGCGAGGGGGTGGCGGTTAATGGCGGGCGTTAACGAGGCTCCACTACGTGCCGTGGCCTGGGAGAGACGGGGTGATTTCAGGCCGCGGCCGGCCCTTCTCCACGCTCCGCTGTATCTGGCGGAGGCATCCCGGGTGGAAGGGGAGCAGAGCTGTAAGCCGGGCACAGTCGCTGAATGTTTCATATGGTTTTACTAGCGGCGTCTGTCTAAGCTAAATCCGGAGCTACATCCTCTAACCCGTTCAGTTCCTAAGAATATGACCATCTGTAGTTCTCTCGTGCCCCTGAATGCATGAAAGCATGCAGACATGGTGAAGAGGTTCAGCTGTTTTTCAGACCAAGTGTCAGAATGGGGAAGAAAAGTGGACTTGGATGATTATTGGTGCCAGACAGGGTGGTGTGTGAATGCACAACGGTCTCTAGAGTTTGCAGAGAATGGTGCGGGGGAAAAAACATCCTGTGAGCAGCAGTTCTGTGGGCAAAAACTCGTTGTTAATGAGAGAGGTCAGAGGAGAATGGCCAGACTGGTTGAAGCTGACAAGAAGGTGAAAGAAAATAACCACACTTTACAACAGTGGTATGCAGAAGAGCGTCTCTGAACGCACAACACATCAAACCTCTGTGGATAGGATAGGATAGGCTCCAGCAGCAGAAGACCAAAAAGCATTTTTAAAAAGTCTAATAAATACCTAATAAAGTAGCTCACATAGTAGCTACGGGGGATTCTGTTTGAAAGTACACACGTAGTTAAGACGGAACGTGTAAGTGTGTCGACGATCAATTCCCAGCATTCCCATAGTGAAAACCTCCAGAGGCTGTCCTTGTTCCAGTGGCTACATCACGACTGCCAGCCTAAAGGTTGCGCGCTGTAACCGGCTTCCTTTTCCTGCTCTGCTCTCGAAAGTGAAGAGACCCAGACAGACGAGGCGAGGAGGGGAAAAAGAAAGAATAAAAGATGAAAAATCCATCGTTTCAGATGAAAGCGGAGAGGCCCAAATGGCCTTTAGCGATCCAATCCAGTAAGCATGCCAAGGTAAAAACAAAATGGCCTCTGCAAAGCCTTCGCCATGCTTATTTCACTGTGATTCATGTTTAAGAGGGGGTAGAAATGGGACTTCTATGAAAGGAACAGTCCTTTATTAGGCCTTCCTGCTCTTTGTAATTTCTCCGTTTCTTAGCTGGGCTGAATATTGTCTCTGTGCAGACCATTGTCTTCATCCTTCAGTCTTCATGTTCTTTTTTCAAAAGCAGACATGCACACACACACACTCACTCTCTCACATACACACACACATGCACAGTCACACACTCACTCTCTCACATACACACACACATGCATTCACTCTCTCACACACACACACACACACACCCACACATACACACACATACATACACGTGCACACATTCACACACGTACACACACACACTCACACGCATTCATGCTCTCACACACACATACACACACAGAGACACACAGACACTCACTCTCTCACACACACGCACATACTGACATCCTAGTCTTTGTATATCTGAGAAGATTATCTCGGCTGAGAACAGTAGTACGCTAGCTGAAAGCAGGAATAGTCCTCTGTATTACTGCAGACACTTTGGCTTAAAAGGACAGACACAGTGAGTCCACCATTATGCCCCCATGGTGTCTTTCACCCTTAACATGAACTGAGAACTCACTTTCTCCTTAACACACCTTCCCTGATACAGAACTGTAGCCAATCCGGGGGGAGGTTGAGAGAAATGTGTGTGATTGAGAGCCCCATTCAGTGAATTAGCTCAGGCCTGGGAGTGACTCTCCAATGACTACAAGTGTGGCAGCAGGGCCTTGGTTTAATTCGTCACCAGAACGAAAGCATCTTCCACAACACAGAGTTCCCTTTATTACACCGGAGCATTAGATTTACATTGTCTGGAGGGACCAATAACACGCTGCAGACTCCCGCTTCTTACCCCGCCAAGCGCTTTTTCACCGGAGGTCTCCTCTCCGAGAGCTAATCGAGTTGCGCTCTCACTTAGCTCCGGTGGTTTTGCATGAGCGGGGTTCGGTCTCATCGCTGCCGGCGTGAGCGGCTCGCCCGTCTCGCTCCCTGTGAATCTCTTATTAATCAAGTAGCGGATTCGCTAAGCCTAAACGCGGGTAATCATTCTCGCTGTTGCGTCGCTGTGCTCACGTACTGTACCGCCGTCTTTAATGGGCTGTTGGCGGTCAATAAAATGAAATCGATATTGAAATGTTCGCCCCGTACCGTCACCCCTGGGCAACGGTTGCACCGCGAACGAGAGGAGCTGTAATGTTGTCTGCTTTCTTTATTGCTAGCTGCGTCTGGAAACAGCCTTGGCTAATTCTCAGAGAAGAGTCTGTTCGTTTTTATGTTTGTTGGGTTTTTATTCTTATTTTATATATTATTAATATCATTTTTTTTGTTTCGCTACAAACCTCTCCGAGAAATGAAACGCTGATTTTGAGAGCTGACGGCCATTCTCTATTCTGGAGAGGGATTACAGAGGACTCTTTAGTGTGAATCAATTCGCAGTGTATTAGCGGGCGTCTTACTGCATGCAGAGTCTGCCGTTTATCAAAACAAATGTACACATCCCCCAGGCTCCGGCACAGCCCGCTGTGGGCACTGGGGTCTCTAACAGGCTCCTGCAGTGACCTCTAATGGCGGCTCGGGGAACTGCATGCGGTGGCAGAACAGCACCGGTTAAGATCAGATTACAGCAGGCCAGTGCCTTTGTGACGGATTCATTCGCCGCGTCCACATTTAGCCCTTCTACAGGAAAGTGAGCTCAGTGGCTGCATTACAGATGTATTTTGGTGGTTATGTGTCAGAACAGCGCTGTGAATCTTTGGGAAAATTGGTCACCATTTTGTCTGGGTCACACTGTAGCTGGTCCCTTTTATAAAGCACTGCCCGAGATGATTAATCGGGTACAGGTCTTTAACCCCTGTCCTCCGCTGAGACCAAACTCAAGCTGAGCGTAGGGATCACATTGCGGGGGAATGCTGGACCAAGGTTACGATGCCTCACTGAGCCTTCATAGCTCTGTCATAGCACGAGCATAGTCACATACCCAGGACAGAGACGTATAGACCATATGGATACCTTGATCGAATGCATGTGGATGTTCGAAGCCTGGCTGAATGCTGAACCAAGATTATTGTGCATCCTAGAGCCTTCATAGCGCTGTCATAGCTCTGTTTTCATCGACATTCTCCAGACAGAGACATACAGAGCATCCCTGATTGATCACACGTGGATGTTCGCAGCGTGGCTGAATTTGTTTCCACTCCTGAGTGTCTGCGGTCTTGCTGATGTTGCAGCAGGGAAACGTATTGCTCTGGCCCCCCCCGGCGAGCTGCCGCTGACCCTACGGGTCTCGGTTCTGCAGCCGAACGCGCCGCGCAAACCGCTACCGGCCGCTGCCCGCCCCGTTAGTCATCGCCCCCGCACTCGTCTCCAAACGATTGGTTCAGCACCGCCTGGCGCAGCGCCCCCCGTTCGCCTCTTCGCGGCGTTAGCGGATCGGCGCGCGACCGTCCATCGGCCCGGTTAATAAACCGCGGTTCTGGCCTCCCGAGGAAATCCGACCGGTCCAGAAGTGCGGCCCGACGAAATATTGCTATTTCGCACGACTCTCCCGCGTTGATTTATTCATGAAAGGCGTCTCCGTACGCGTGTTCATTTTCAGCCCCAGGGCTCTGCTACCAGTCCTCTCCTCTCACCTGTTTCTAGAACATTCTCTGCCCCTCCTAACCCTGCTCCCAAGCGCTGGGCACTGTAGGGTCAAGGTGTTTCATCATGAAAATTACATTCTGTGCCACTTCCAGGTTAACCGCACAAGTGTTTCCACTGTAGCCGATGTTACTCCCATTAAAAATGTAATTCAAGGCTCTTTTGTCCCCTCCACGCCCCAAAGAAATATATTTTTCATTCCCTTTCCTTTTTCTAAGTTAGCTGTTTGCCGATTGCTGCTTAATAGCTCCAATTTGTCAGGGCTGCCCGAGTGGTCTTTTGTTTTTAACTGTTTGGGTCCCGAGCGGGTATGTGGAGGTGGCGTTGAAAAACTGGGCACGCTCAGAACCAGGGAAGCCCGAACAGCAATGAACTCTGGGAAAAGGACTCATCTGTTAGAGGCACAGATACCCAGCTGGGTTGGAGTAATTCTCTTCCCTCTCTCTCTCCACTCCATTCTCTTTCCTTCCCTCTTTCTCCCTCCCTGTCCTCCTCTCCTCTTCTGTTCTCCATCTATTCCAGGTGTACCTGCCCTGTAGAACAGCCCTTGTACTGGCCAATGAAGAGCTTGATTACTGCTATTAAAGGCGGTGGCTTCGTGGAGCTGAGGATCCTGGGAAACATGAAGAGCAGCAGTGTGCTGTGAAGATTATCAAGTGGAGAGCCTGGTGGCTAAGAAGGCAGCCTCTATAAATGTCACTCAGCATCACCCCGCCCACTCCCCGCCCCACCCACTCAGTGAGCACTTTATTAGGTATTTATTAGACTTTTCTGCTACTGTAGCCTCTCCACTTAGAGTTAATGGTGCGTTGTGTGTTCAGAGATGCTCTTCTGCATACCACTGTTGTAATGCGTGGTTATTTGTGTTACTGTCACCTTCCTGTCAGCTTTGACCAGTCTGGCCCTTCTCCTCTGACCTCTCATTAATAAGTTTTTGCCTGCAGAACTGCTGCTGACTAGATGTTTTTTCTTTTTCGCACCATTCTCTGCAAACTCTAGAGACTGTTGTGCTTGAAAATCACAGAAGATCAGGAGTTTATGAGATACTCAAACCACCCTGTCTGGCACCAACAATCATTCCACAGTCAAAGTCACTTAGATCCCATTTCTTCCCCATTCTGACATTTGGTCTGAGCAACAGCTGAACCTCCTGACCATGCCTGCATGCTTTTATGCATTTAGTTCCTGCCACATGATTGGCTGATTAAATATTGCATTAACAAGCTGGTGTACAGGTCTGCCTAATAAATTGCTCACTGAGTGTATATGCTATATTTGAAAGTGGCCATACTTTCTGTGTTTGCCCATATACTGTGAAGTGTCATATATTCTTCAGTATATTTCATTTGTGTAAAAGATTCTTCTAACTGTAATGCTGTGTCCCAAATATGCTTTTGCAGTGTTTCTTTCTTCCTTTTGTGTGCCTCTCTCTCACTTGACAGAGCATAGAATTTGAGTATCTCCGTCTCTGAAATTACTTCTCTGGAGCAAGTGATCCTAGACCAATATGTGAAACAACTGTCACATTCATGTATATTAGGAACTAGCCTTAACACTGTTTTATTTAGTAGAGAAAGTGTGTATAATTCCCGTAGGAAAGGTCTTGAAATGTATGATGTAAGCATGTCCAATAGTGTGGTTTTTGTCTGTTTTTAGAAAAGACAGGCACATTTTTGAAGGATTACATTAACACATGCTACATTTATTTAGTTTATTCATTTTTGAAGCAATATCTGAATAGTTGAGTCATCTTCACAAGTCTTTCTATGAAAGTAGAATAATTGAAAATAAAATATGACAAATGATAGTATCACACTGTGTTTTGACTTTTGATAAGTGATTTGTTGGCCAGTGATTTTGGCAGAGTTCGATAATTACATTGCCCAAGGGGATGACACAGGAACTGATCTCTAAGAAACAGACTGGGCTTTGAAATTCAGTCTGTTCACAAGGGCTACGCTCCTTTTTGTAGCCTTCGAGTCACACATTTAAAACAAAGTGCTCCAGGACACTTATTCAGTATTAGGAACACGTTTCATTCAATTTAGTGAATGTGAGGGAATGTAAGAGAAAACGTTTGCTCAATTTTTAAATCAAATTAAGGAGATGTGCCAGTGCCGCTAACGTTGGTGCGATCACCCTGTCTTCACACTCCCATTACATTTGCTATTTGCCCAGACACTTTATTTGGTGTGTAAACCTGAGAAGGAATGAACACGGTTCCAAATCTCATCCATTTCTTTTTCTCAATTTATTTTCCTCCTTCTTCGTCCTGCCTTCCCTCAGACGGACCAGAACGGGCTTAAGACGGTTGTGACCTCACATCACATTACATCACATTACATTACATTACATTACATGGCATTTAGCAGACGCTCTTATCCAGAGCGACGTACAACGAAGTGCAAATCAAACACAAGTATAGGTGCGAAGAGGACCTGGGGAGGACAGTACAGTTCTGAGTCCTAGTGTAAACTTACAGATAATCAGAACCCTTGAAGAGTACAATCAACTTCCAAACTAGCATGCCACAGTTGGCAGCTAGAATACAACAATACAACAGCCAATAGCAATGTACAAGTAACAATATCTATACATAAGTGCCATTACAGTCTCAGGGCTAATCATGGTGGTGAGTTAGGGAGGGAAAGGCGTAGCCTGAAGAGATGAGTCTTCAGTCTGCGCTTGAAGGAGATCAGAGACTCTGCTGTTCTGACATCCACCGGGAGGTCATTCCACCACCGTGGGACCTCACAGGAGAGGAGCTCCACCAACAGCAGAGTATGTTGGTGATAACCAGTGGAACAATGCAGATAGCGATTGGTGGATTGTTCTACTGGTTGTTACTGATGCACCTTGTGATTGGTGGAGATACTTTCCCCTGAGATCTTCTGCTGCCTTAAATAGCATTGTAAATGCAGTCCTGTAGGTGTTGCATTGTAATCTTATGTGTTTTTAACAGTGGGATTAGGATTGTAGTTCTCGAGAAGTCCAGGACTTCTGGTACCTTTGTGTGATCAAACCGACCTCCCCTCTCTCTCTGTTTCTCTCTCTCTCTGTCGCACTCTCTCCCTCCCTCTCTCCGAGGCTGATAAAGAGCCTCAGATCCCCTTAAGGCTCCCGCTGTCTCATCCTTTCATCTGGCGGCTATAAGCAGCTTTTCAGCCCGATCCCCAACTGCCCCCTGCACGAGACGCGTCCGCATGCCACAACGGCTCTTTCCTTCCTCTCTCTCTCTCTCTCTCACTCCCTCTCTCTCCCAAATATAATAAAAAATAAGAAAGTAAAAAAAAGCACTTCCTGGGTTCACTTTGCCTGCACCACCGTTTGTTGTTTTGGAAGAGCAGAGCCGGATTTAGCGACTCCGTAAACCACAGGTCAACCTCGTCAGGACGACGTCGCGTCTGCAGACACGGAGTCCCCGGATGTGCTGACGTCACCGCGCTGCATCCTCGAGTCATCGGTCAACTTTCCAGGTCAAAGAAATGCCCACTCGTGCGCCACAGAGAAACTGTGCCTTGATGCAACTGTGTGGGAGGAACTGGTATGGACACAATTGGCAACGAAAGCCTCACGTTGTATTGATTCCATTTACTTTCTTATCTCAATATTTATGTTAAATTATTTAGTTAACTCATATACATTGCCGTCATACAGCATTGCGGTCATTTCTCCAGCATAATCTGCGGTAGCACTTGTATGTAATATGCCCCTCGTTGTTTTAAGTGTCGTAACAGTCATGCTTATGTAGGTCAACAGCATAAATTAATACCAATGAATAGGCTTAAACATTACACAAACAATTACTTGTCAGAAAAACAGTAATCAGACTGAAAGATTTATTTTTCTGAAATAAGTGTAGAGTTAGCTCTTGACTACGTTGACCCTCTCTCAGATACAGATTCATGTCAAGCACACTTATACATTTTATTTGTTGACCTCATGCCATCATTATTCTCGTTTGATAACGTTTCACAACGGAACAGCCAATGTTCTCTTTTTTTATTTATTATATTTCATTATTTGTGTCTATTTTACACCAGTCTGGTTAACAGGAGGGGCTAAATGCGAGGAGTTAAGTCCCCCCTTTTTTTCTTCCTTATTTACCGATAACCCGCGCAGAGATTAGCGCGTCCCGTGACTCTTTAAGTGACCTGTGTAAGCGTTTTTCCTGTTGCCACGGCGATCCTGTGATTCCAGCCCTGGATAACGTAGCCTTGCCCTTCCTCTCCCGTCTCTCGCCGGACCGAACGCTCCTCGTGCTCCTGAACGTGTGCCGGCCCGTGATTTATGGTTGTAATTATGAGCGAAAGTGCTGTTGTTGGAGGGGGTGGTGCGGGGAGTCGCATGGGAAAGATGGCCACCTTCCAGGAAGAGGACATGTATACCGGTCCCAGGGCCCCCTGGGAGATTGAGTCAAACAAAGCACAGACACACAGGTAGGCCACAAACTACAAACACTGCAATAGTGAATATTCCTGAATGTTGTCTGTAATGAAGTGTAGGCATGGAAATGTATGACTGACATGCACGCTGCTCTTGCATACAACTATAAATCTAAATCACAGTTTCCAACCATCACTGCAGTAAGCAGTTCACTAATGGTTCTGCTTTTAAAGCCCACTGGATTCAGTCAGAATTTGCCCTCATATTTTACTGACTAAATAACTGTAAACGCTTTTATTAAACACAAGCACATTTTGTTTTTCGCGAAGTTCTACAAACTCACCGAACTCTTGCACCGCAATACACAGCTGAGGACAGATATTGATCGAATCCGTACTTTTTAAATGATTGACATGGCTATTGTTTTGAAGGGGAGGGTCAGAGGTCACCGTAGGGAGAGAAGAGGAGGTGGGCCTGCTGTTCTGGCCCCACTAGTCTCCTCTGAGTGAACAGGGCCGGCCTGTGAAAGGGTAGAAAAGACATCCTCCGGCCTTTTAACCTGAAAGGAGGGGTGTGTTGTTTAGGGGCCAGGCAGGCAGAGGAAAGCAGTGGGAGAGAGAAGGCGGAAGATTATTCATCTCCTGCTGAACTACAGACTGAGGTCTGGGAACTACAATTCCCACAACACACTTCGGGAAAGTTCAAGGTTTCCACGAAACTCAAGGCGCACTTCGGCAAAGTCCGGAAACTCTCCAATACTCAAGGCGCACTTCAGAAAAAGCTAGCAACTCCACAAAACGGAAAGCACACTTCAGTAAGGGTCAGGGACTCGTTACCAAATTAATTTGAAGAGTAGTTACACACAACAAAGTTTATCATTCTGTTCATGATTCAGTCCACAAACATGGCAAAATATTAACCATCACTGGCTGCTAAACAAGAATGGAATTTACACCTGACAGAGATGGCAGTTATGACAAGCACATTTTATGGTCTCCAGGCAAACAAATTTAAACCTCATGAGGTCAGATTAAACATAACTCATCGACTCATGGGCAAGAGAGGGGAGACTTTAGAATTTGAACAATAACACGAGTAGTGAATGTGGATTAGTGAACTGAAAAATCAGGAGATCAAGTGGAAGCTAAGAAAAAATGTGGGGGCATTTGAATTATGGTGTTTACAACATTGTCCTATATCATTTCACATATTCAAACACGGATATTTAAACTTTAGTGTGTACAGTACTCCCTACCAATTCCCTGTGCCGTATGTATATATCCTCAACAAAACTCCCGACATCTCTGTGCATATGTGTGTGGTGTGTGAGAGAGAGAGAGAGGAGAGAGAGAGAGAGAGAGAGAGAGAGAGAGAGAGAGAGAGAGAGAGAGAGAGAGAGAGAATTATAATCTCAATTGCAGCATTGGCCACATAATACAGATGTACCACGCATGGAAGGCTCATTACCATGCAGCCAATTTTCTGGTGAGGTACAAAAACATCCTCGCAAAGTCAACAGGTGTGTGCAGTCTAAGCACAATATATTAACCGTTTCAGTGTTGCATTTCTTGAACCGTTGTTTCCCTCTGGTGAATGTCGACGCACTCAGTGAGATGTCCAAATGACTTATCGATCTCATTGTTCTAATCCATGAAAAATAATTTTCTGTAATGCGTTGTGAACATCGTAAACAACTTCCTCAAATTTGTTAGTGAACACTGCCCCCGTGTGGCCATCAGAACCATTTTATACCGAATGAATTGTGTGAAAAGTTATACTTTAAAGTTCTTACTATGTTGATTAACAATATCAATAAATATTGTAACCAAATCAGTCCGCAGGTCATTGCTGACAATAAACTGAACTAAATTATGTTGCAGGAGATCGCAATTATGATCCCAAATGCAAAATGCCAGTTAAATGAAGTCCTATCCTAAAATCCCTACATAAAATAATCTTAATGCTTGAATTAAAGCGCGTTGTTCTTAGTTGTGATGCAAATCCACCCGACAACAGTAGACCTGCCATACAGGCATTTTGACCAATCAGAAGTAAAGTTAGACTCCCCAGGCAAAACACAATTAAAGTGCAATGTTAATACTTGTTTCACAAAGACAAGTTGAGTGGTTTCGCTTCAATTAGAGAAATCGCTTAGTCGTGAACTTTCACCACTTTTCACACTTCAGTGATATGCAGTATTTTATTGAAGAGTTTTAGTAATCTTGGTTATTCAAGCTAAGTAATGCATGCTAATTTGCCCAGTACTGTACATAACTTCTACTTTGCTTACTCAGCTCACAATTTATGGACATGTTTCTGACTTTTTAATGTCTAATTTTTAGGCTCACACACAACAAAATTGACAAACAAGGCACATTTGATTTGCTTATGGCCTTGTGTTCGTTCCTGAAAATTGTCATCAGCAACAATAGTACTGTCAAACGATGGAACCTGGAGAGCTGCAGACCCACGTTGCTACACTGAAGGGTTTTTAGCTTTGTGGGAATACAAATGTAAATGTGGGTCAAGCTGTTGTAAGGCTGCATGTAATCTTGTAGAAGCAGCCTTTAGGTCTGAAGAGAAAATCTGTGTTTAAGTACACGTCGGAAATAGCCGCCGCGAATTCCGCACTCAAACAAATCCCTACCGTCCCTTTTCTTAGTTTCGTCCCTGTTCACGGAAGAAGCGCCGTTGATATAGAAGTGATGAGATTATGGCACATTGAGCGTTTTACTGTACTTTGTATTGTTGTTAGCATCTAATCTCACTCAGGCCTGCAGAGGCATTGTAATGCATTGGTACATCATTTTTATTTTTTTGCTCTAAGCTCATTCAGACTGATTTGCAAGTGTGCTGTAAACACGGGATTACAGTCTACAGAATTTAGAGCAAGTTTTTTAAACACATGGTGAATGCCCTTGAGACACATACAGTGCATTCCGAAAGTGCAGTATTTGGTGACAGTGACACATTCTTTTCACGTTGTTTTCGCTCTGTACTCCAGCAAACAAACAGTTTAAATAAAATAGTCACCATGTCGTTAAAGTGCAGACGTTTAGCTTCAATTTGAGGGTGCTTACATCCATATTGAACTGGTAAGAAGTGTAGCCGTTGTTATACATAGTCAGCCCAATTTTAGATCACAAACAAGAAAAAACGTATCACTGTCCAAATACTTACGGAGACTTTGAAAATAAATCCTTAAATCAGGGATTTAAACGCAGGTCACAATGTTGTACTTGATTGGCAGGCCGGAGTAGACAGAGAGTTTAGAAGCACTATCTGTAGGAAGGGGGTGGGGGGTGGGGGTGGGGGTGACATTATCATAAAAAAGTATTGTCCGTCCATTTATTTTCAGAACACAAATAAATAAAGAAAGAAAATTAATTTCGAAAAGCAGAATATAAAAACATATAGAGCCTGAAAGGCGAGTCGCATGTTATCATTTTTATTGCACTTAAATTAGAGGAAGGCACGTGTCACTCGGCAGAATTCAATGAGGAAACTCAGAATGACATTTCCATGACACAATCACCCTTTCAGGATTTGTAAACACTTAGAAAATAGCCATAACACCTCCTACATGAAACAAAAAATAGCAGACATGCATAAATATATTCACAAGAACAGTTTCAGCTTTTCAGGGGAAACTTCAAAATGGCTTCTGTGTTTGCCCTGGCAGTGACCATTAAATACTTTAAGGCATTGGGTTTTTTTTTGGGTTGTTTTTGGCAGATTTAGAAAACATTCAAAACAGGTGTTATACAATAAAATGTTCCGGATTGTTCATTTCCTTTCCCTAGCTAATGCTGTTCCTTTGTGGAAAAATCCCATCATCTTTTGAATCAACATTCCCCAGAACTGTCTTCATCACATTCAAGAACTGCACAGACATGCCCTTACAATCACACACACATGCACGCGCACGCGCACGCGCACGCACACACACACACACACACACACACACACACACAAACACACACACACACCTCATCATTTCAACCAGATCTCATTTTGTACAATAATTACTGACAAGAAACAGAGCAATATTTCAGGGGAAATAATAAAGGGGACATTTTCGAACTAAATCTAATTCATGTTTTAACATTTTAGTGTGTTTTCTGGGAGGAATCTTTGCATTGCAAAGATAGATTTCCTTCGAAGAAAACGGAATCACATTAAGACAAAACAAATAATTGCAAGGAAAATTGCTTTGCTTCCATTGAAAAATAATGGGATTATTTCCTCACACAAAGGAAAGACCCCGACTATCTCCCTCTCTCTCTCTCTCTCTCTTACACACACACACACACACACACACACACACACACCTCTGCTTACAATTAAAACATTCATGGTATTGCATAATAACCTGTACTGTGGATATGCATCACAATATGCATATATTTATCTTAAAATTACATTTAGTTCAATATAATTATTGCAGAAAAGGGTGATCCCTAGCTTTGCCTTGACATACGCGAGCAACAGTGGCTGCTTTTGTGAGGCGAAACCTTTGATATTGCATTGTTTGTGCTTTTTTTAAAAAAGAAAAAGGGCCACAGTCAAAAACAAATCACGCTTAATCAAACTCTATGACTGGGCATGCCAAAATTGTTCTTGTTTCTTTTGTTGACTTGAAATAAAGACAGTTTACTATTGTCTGCTTAATATGGGCATTTAATGAGTGTGATGATTCTAATGTTGATACCCTAACAATAGCTCAGAAAGGCAGTCAGTTGAGGAATCACATAGTTTATAGTATTTACTTGGGGCTTGTCTCTAAGGCATAAAATAAAAAAGAAATGTACAACCTGGGTTAATGACAAAATAGCAAGCGTATGGCATGTATATACTGGATGAGGACGGTCTTCAACTGCTGTGTGAATTTAAGGCCTGTAAGCCGGTGAAGCCAAATAATATAGTACCACTTAGTGGCAGACATAATACAAACACTCGAAATCGCACTTGGGGATAACAAAACTTTACAATTGCCGGAAGCTGGTCGCTCAAAACATCTGCGGTCCTCTCGGTGAACAAGGACGAAACGAAATGAGGGGGATAAAAGAAGGTTTTGCCGAATGCGTTCGCTAATAAGCGCCGGCGATGCACAGGGGCACGTCTCGGGTCTTCAAAAAAGGAAAATAAAAGAACATGATTGGGCAGCCTGTAGCATAGTGGCTATGGTACCTCACTGGGACCCGGATGGTCGGTGGTTCGATCCCTGGTGGAGCCATGATTAGATCTGCACAGCTGCTGGCCCCTTGAGCAAGGCCCTTAACCTACAATGCTCCGGGGGGCTTAGTCTAATCAACTGTAAGTCGCTCTGGAAAAAGGTGTCAGCTAAATAACAAATTATTATATATTTATTATGCTCTTTTTCAATCAGATGGGAGTTTTTTTGCTTGCCACAGGTTGTGTACCATGCAATGTACCATACACATACATATAAAGAAGGTCCAGAT
Source organism: Osmerus eperlanus (assembly GCF_963692335.1). Classification (NCBI taxonomy): domain Eukaryota; kingdom Metazoa; phylum Chordata; class Actinopteri; order Osmeriformes; family Osmeridae; genus Osmerus; species Osmerus eperlanus. The sequence goes on along the minus strand of NW_026911526.1, from coordinate 6,658 downwards.
CTCAGCCAGGCACTTGAATGGGGGGCAGGGGGAGGGGGTGGGTGTTTGAGCTAGGCAGCACAGTTCTCTGTTGGAGGTCCCAAAGCCCCCCCCTCACTGGACCTCTAGGACGCTATCCTTCTGGGCGAAGCGGACCTTGTACTTGTCGAAGAGCTTGACCAGGGAGCTGATGTACATGGCGTGGTACTGGTCCACCACTTCCTGGCTGGGCTCCTCGATCTTAGGCACGGTGATGGGCTCCCCAACTGAAACACAGACATTCGAAAAGCTGTTTGAAATTGGCTTATCTAAATTATCTAAAGCGGCCAGCTCCCAGCTCGACATAGTTTAGCTGGTTGACTAGTTCAGACCAGCTCCCAGCTTGACATCGGTTGACCAGCTCAAGCTATGTTTTGAAACAGCTACCAGCTCAGACAAGCTACGAGCACTAGCTGGTTGACCAGCTCATACCCAGCTAGACCTGCTTTATGACCAGCTTGGCCATGCTGGTTGACCAGCTCATACCCAGCTCATACCCAGCTAGACCTGCTTCATGACCAGCTTGGCCATGCTGGTTGACTAGCTCATACCCAGCTCATACCCAGCTTATGAGCAGACTGACCAGCTCAATGTTCAGGTTTTATAGCAGGACAGACTGGGGCCAATCTCCCCTGGAGCAATGTGAGGTTAAGAGCATAACTCAAGGACCCAACTGATCATATTGTGTCCGCACTGGGGCTTGAACCACCGACCTTCCAGCCCAGCACCTTAGCGACAAGGCCCATTTAAAAAAAATAAATATTGAACAAAATAACAACAACAAAAAGCGTACCTGATGGTTATTCAGAGCCGGTTGATGCTTGATACTTCTAACAGATGTTAAACATTAATGTGAACTTGACCTTGGTCACTGCAAATATTTACGGTGGACAGTGTTGACTGTGTAAGCCTGCTGTGATTCAGCTCCAGGCTCTTGCTTAAAACTTAATTTTGTGAGCAGCACAATTTCTTGATATCGCCTAATATTGTTTGTTATTGTTCTAGCATGTAAATAAGACACACAGAAAAGGGGTTGTGCTTGTACATGACAGAAATTCCAGCCCTAGTTTGCTTTTCTCCCGAGTAATTAACTTAACAATCTGTGGTACTGATCAGCCAGACTATTCACACCTGACTTCCAGGTCAAGGTGGTGGTGATGGGTTTACAGTAAGGCACCAGGCCCCAGGTGAAGGTCACTCACTGACAATAGTGATGGGTTTACAGTAAGGCACCAGGGCCCAGGAAGAGGCCACTCACCGACAGTGGTGATGGGTTTACAGTAAGGCACCAGGCGCCAGGTGAAGGTTACTCACCAACAGTGGTGATGGGTTTACAGTAAGGCACCAGGCCCCAGGTGTCGTCGGAGAAACAGGCCGCAGCCATGGAACAAGCAGGGCGCAAACCCAATCAGCTTCTGCAGTCTCCTCTGAGCCAGCCGCCACCACGTGCCCTCCTCGAAGATCAGCTGCTTGTAGACCTCGTTCTCCCCAAACGAATACACAGGCACCAGGTCAGCCCTGTCGGAAAACAGCGCCAAAATTAAACACTTCGCTCCAAAACCGTCAGGAGAACCACACCCCTACTGCCCCAGCAGTACTTCACACTGACCTAGGAACCAGACCTGGGTCAAATACGGAATTGTTTTGGATTCAAGTAACATTTCTATGCTTTACTGAGCTTAAGAGTGATCCCTGCCTTATGGTCCTCCTATGGCTCAGTTGCACCAGGCAAGATCAATCGAGCACAGAAAAGTATTTGAATCCGAAACAATTACATATATGACCCAGTTCTGCTAGGAACAATGGCCACACTATCTAAAGTAGGCTCTGCTACACACACTGCAGCTGCCTCTCCTGTTTTCCCAAACCCCCACATTTTGGCAAATGACCTGGTCTAGACAAACTAAGCGAATACAGAAGACGAGGACAAATAATTAGTTTGGAAAGCATTAACTCATAATCTTCTTTGACCATGGAATATTGTGTATTTCCAACAATACGCTGCCAGGCTGGCTTTGATTCATTGACAAAGGAGCCAAAGTATTGAGCATCTGCAGTCACCAACGCTTCATCTCAAAGACCTGAGCACTGGCAGCAGCTTTGCTGGGTCATCCCCTGTAACCTGAGGCTTAATAGTGCTGAGTCACCCCTCTTTAACCCTGTGGTCTGAGTCATGGTTCTGGCACACACACACACACACACACACACACACACACACACACACACACACACACACACACACTCACTCAATTGGTGTAGAGAATGCCTACAGACACATCATAGAACGTGAAAACTCACACATATTCAGGCACACACACAGCTGAGAAGGGTTAGCCAGTGAAGAGAGTGATTGTTTGTTTGTTTGTTTGTTTGTTTGTTTGTTTGTTTGTTTGTTTTTTCGCTGCAGTCTTACCCCTGTTGCAGGGCCAGTTTCACAAATCCCTTGCGCTTCTTCAGGGTGACAGAATTCACGCCGGGAGCACAGTTCAGGGACTCTGCCGCTCCCCCAACGACAATGACCACGGCATTGCCCGTTCCGTTCCGGGACAGGATGTAGTCGATGGAGTTTCGGTTCACCGGACAGATGCCTGAGTTAACGTAGCAGTAAAGTTAGCAGCCAGCAACATTTTAAATTTTTCTCACAGTACTATGTAACTACCTACTGATATATCACTCTTCATCTGCATGGAGTCTTAACACTAATCCAACTAATCCAACATTAATAAGATCTTTTATAATGATATATTCAAAAATAATTTGCTGACAATTGGTGAATTTGCTCGTTTTCACTACAAAGGCAAGCTAATAAGCAGGGCTCAAAATGTGGGTCTTCTCTTTCTTAAATAAAGAGGCACGAGGGAATAGTTTCTGAGCTTTGATCAATACACAAACAAGCCAAATGTCAACAGGCCCATGCAGCCATAGGCAGCAGCACACGTGCAGAGGATGTCTGTGCAGCTGCACGAAGGACAAAGCTCAGAGGTCCCTGATAGAGCTTTTGTTGAGGCAGCAGTTTTGTTACTGATAGATGTTGTATCATTTTTGTCTCTAGCTAAGCAGCCCCAGAAATAGGTAATGTAGGTCTGATTGTAGAATCTGCCTGTCAGTCACTCAACATTTATGTCTGTCACGTGTACTGACTGACTGACAGGTTGGTGTGCTGGCTACCTGACTTAGTGACTTATTGCAGTGACGTAGCTCTCTGATTAATAACACCGGCTTTACTACTGAATGGCAAACAGAACGGGCTTCTGCAATGTTGGTGAAGGCACCTCCTCGGAATAGCCCAATTACCTCCTGTCCACTGAGAAATCCCCCAAACTCCGCTCACCTCCAGACATCAAATAGTCCCTCAGCACCGGCATCCGGAAGTTTCCAGCCAGGGTTGCCAGGGAGGGCCTAATTCCAGGGAATTTCTTGGAGAAGCCTGTGGCCTCCGTCCCAAAGTTACAGAAAGCCCCGAAGCACAAAATGCCATGGGGATGGTAGCCAAAGATGTAGTTCCGGCTGGGCAGCAGGTTGTGCGTCTTAATGAGCTGGGAACACAAAAGAGAAGAACCCAGTGTAGTGTGAGACCGCTTCACTGCAGAAATGTATCTACAGTGGAGAGTACTATACACAGTGCAGCCTGTAGGTATTTTGAGAGTGACACCATTTTTGTTGTTTTGACAATCTATTCTAGCACATTGGACATGAAATAAAACAATGAGTATGAGGTTAAAGTGAGTGAGAGAACCACTGCCTTAGTCCAAGTGCCTATATCCCCATTAGAAAGGGAATCCTCACAGCAACATATACAGCATAGAAGTGCTTGTCCTTCGGGTTTGTTATCAACAGCGCAAAAAAAATGTTATTGGTCCTTTCATGACCTTAAATTAATCTCTATTCATGTCATCGATAATTACAGATCTGGGCTCCTGATTTGACCAGTTTTGGAAAGAAGCCATAATGTCATCAATATTACTGGTCAAGTAGCCCTCGTTTTTCAAACATTATCAAAAGGATGGGCTACAGCCAGGTATCTGAACTGTAGATACAGGATAAATTATGCATGCTTATCACAAGCGACCTCTTTTTTTTCTTGGAACTGGTACAACGTTATCGTGGCACTGATATGCCATATCTGTGTACTCCTGCAATTACATGGCAGTCCCGTTAAACAAGGGTGTTGTTCCCTAACCTTTCTGAAAATGGCTGTTTAAATCTAACCTTAAGGCATGAGGTCACAAATATGTGAGTAGAATGTTAGCACATTAGAACATTCTAATGTGGATATGACAATCTAGTTTCAAGTTCTAGAAGACTAACTTAAAATAACATTCCATACTCTTGAAAGGGTTTATTATGATGTGTGCCTTGCGGAGTGAGGAGAGGGAATGTCCAGTTAGCCTGCTTAAATGCCTCGGCCAAATCGCCGGCACAAAAGTGTGGGACCTCCACCTGCCACTCAGTCGGAATTGATGATGTACGCACACAGAACATGTACTGAGCTGATGAGCTATGCACACAAGCCCCAGCAGCAAGTCAAACACGCCTGTTGTGAAACCACTTTACTGCATTAGGTGTTGAACATGAATAAAGCAGTGGGAGGGTGAAATTTTGGGGGAAATTTAGGGGTGGCACTCTAGCATTTGGGTAATGCTCTCTGGCCAGCCTGCCAACTGGCAGCTTTCCCAAAAGTTGCACAAATTCAGGAGCCACTCTGGACTTTGATTCCAAAACAAAGAAAAAACAACACAACAGTACCAAACCAGTTTGAACCAATGTGCACATGCTAACAACAGCCTAGCAAATATACACCCTGCAGTATGAAAAGCTTAGACATTGAGCTGGACTTGAACTGGTCAAACAGCTAGTGCTGGCAACTCCTCTACTAGCTGTTTCAAAACATAGCTTGAGCTGGTCAAACCATGTCCAGCTGGGAGCTGGTTTGAGCTGGTCAACTGGCTACTAACTGTTCCAAAACCTAGCTTGAGCTGTTGAGGGCAACCAGCAGCAAATCTGAGCAAATGCAAAACCAATACCCATGGCATGGCACACACCAGTTTACAGTGGCTATTTTAGCCCCTCAATGCTCACCACAAAATACGTTAGGGACTCTTTCTCTTATGACACAGCCATATATCTGATCTCAAAGGATTGCCAAAAATAAGGATCTCATCTTATCGGGCAAGTGAAGTAACCATATAACCGAACAGAGCTCAGAGCACGTACAGCTAAAGCAAATACAAAGTCCAAGCCCAGCTGACAACACACAGCTGATTTCCCCTATGTTAGTCATCGACTAATCGCTAATAGGAAAACTGACCTTTACCCTACCTAAAATAAACGATGATTATAACACGAGAAATCATTTTTGAATATTTCTGTGAAATATTTTTTAACCACAACAAAATTTTGCCACAACATAAACCAATAATGAAGACCTGGGATTCTTCATGTGTTTCACCACAGCTGAAGACACATGAAGAGTCTTGGGGGTTAAAGGAGCTGGCAGAGTGGCCTGCTTGCACTCATTCCTCCAGCTGTGTGGAAAGGCCAGTCAAAAAACAGGGACAGAGAATCTGGCCTGAAATTCACCCCGTTACCAAGAGCATGATGAGGATGAGACGGCCAAAACAGTGGCACAGCTGAGACCATCGGCAAAATAGCCAAAACATTGAAACCCACCAATCAGACGGTTTGACAGTGCCCACTTCCTGTCAGACAGAATGGGTATTTATCGGTTAGAATACAACGTGAATGTAACAACTCTTGCTCTCACAATAACTAGACGTGACTTCAGAAGACAGTGTTGGCAGATTTTGCATAGGCCCTGGGGGCGTGGTTGTCAGCGATTGAGAAGTTGGGGGGCGGGCGTGGTGCGTGGAATTGAGAAACAAATATTGAAATATTCCTCTGCACTTGGCAACACTGGTTCTGACGGTTGACCCCATCCTAACTTGTTCTCAAAGTACTGTACAGCTGGCTTTGTTGCCCACACACCGCCCCACCCTCCTCCTCGGTCTGTGACAGAGTCTCCTTAGTTAAACACTGAACTCTGCTCCAAGGAGCAGGCAAAAACACTACCTCAGTGAAAGGCCTCTCTCCTATCAGCTGGACAAAGTCTACAACAGGCCCCAAAACCCCCACGCACCTCCCATAATCCTGGGCAGCTAGGTGCAAGGAACTGCATGGAACAAACAGCTAATATTGGATTCTGGCTGTGATAGAGCTATCTTTTATCTCTGTCAGACTGGGAACTGGTCCAGCAGCATAATCAATGCCTCTAATACTCTGCACCTTTGAAACGGATAAACACAACGGGCCAATCTGGTTACAATCCACTGCGTTCGTTATCCGAGCAAGCAAGATAAATCAACCAGAGAGGCACAGGCACCTGGACAAATTCTGGATGCCAAGTTACAAATGATCCAGGTCCTCACCAAGTGAAACTCACACTCTGTGCCCGTATAAGGAGGAAGTAGTGGAGTTATTCTACAAAATACACCCTTTTATTTGTGTCTCAAACTCAAATCCTGTTGGGCCGCTGTGTCTGCTGGTTTCTTAAGCGTTCCAGCACATAAGTGCTTAATTTAAGTCGCTGATTGGCTAAAGAGTCTAAACACCCTGTTTCCAGGGCTTAACCTGGCTGCTTGCT
>NW_026911525.1:17500-25481 GCF_963692335.1 Osmerus eperlanus | reverse complement strand
TAGCAGACACTCTTATCCAGAGCGACTTACAGTAAGTACAGGGACATTCCCTCTGAGGCAAGTAGGGTGAAGTGCCTTGCCCAAGGACACAACGTCATTTGCATGGCCAGGAATCGAACAGGCAAACTTCTGATTATAGCCCGACTCCCTAACCGCTCAGCCATCTGTTTCCTAATGTAACGGTGTGTGTGTGTGCGCAGGTGGAACCAGCTGGACCTGGCCATAGTGCTGCTGTCCATCATGGGCATCACTCTGGAGGAGATCGAGGTGAACGCCTCACTGCCCATCAACCCCACCATCATCAGGATCATGAGGGTGCTGAGGATCGCACGAGGTACACACACACACACACACTCACACACACACACTCACACACACACTCACACACACACTCACACACACACACACACACACACACTCACACACACTCACACACTCACACACACTCACACACACACTCACACACACACACACACACACTCACACACTCACACACACACACTCACACACACACAGTGTGCTGCTGTTTTAAGACGTGTCGTGAGGCAGCAGACTCTTCTCTCTGTCGCTTCAGCATGGCGGGTTACCGTGGAAACATGGCAGAGTGCAAGGACACCAGATGGCACAGAGTATACAGTCATCTCACTCAGGGAGGGGAGGGGAGGAGGGGGAAGGGGAGGAGGGGAGGGGAGGAGGGGGGGAGGGGAGGAGGGGAGGGGAGGTGGGGGGAGGGGAGGAGGGGGGAGGGGAGGAGGGGAGGGGAGGGGAGGAGGGGGGAGGGGAGGAGGGGGGAGGGGAGGAGGGGGGAGGGGAGGAGGGGAGGGAGGAGGGGGGGAGGGGAGGAGGGGAGGGGGAGGGGAGGAGGGGAGGAGGGGAGGAGGGGAGGGGAGGAGGAGGGGGGGAGGGGAGGGGAGGGGAGGGGGGGAGGGGAGGAGGGGAGGGGGCGTGGGGTAGGGGGGGATTAGGGGGGGGGAGGTGGACCTTGTTACTGTCTGGGTAGTGAGAGGAGGAGAGAGGCAGGAGCCCATGTGTTCAGTGTGATGACTGAGTGACTCTGTGACTGAGTGACTGAGTGACTGAGTGACTGTGTGACTGTGTGACTGAGTGACTCTGTGACTGAGTGACTGAGTGACTGAGTGACTGTGTGACTGTGTGACTGAGTGACTGAGTGACTGAGTGACTGTGTGACTGTGTGACTGTGTGACTGAGTGACTGAGTGACTGAGTGACTGAGTGACTGAGTGACTGTGTGGCTGTGTGGCTGTGTGACTGTGTGACTGTGTGACTGTGTGACTGTGTGACTGTGTGACTGAGTGACTGAGTGACTGAGTGACTGTGTGGCTGTGTGGCTGTGTGACTGTGTGACTGTGTGGCTGTGTGGCTGTGTGGCTGTGTGGCTGTGTGGCTGTGTGGCTGTGTGACTGTGTGACTGTGTGGCTGTGTGGCTGTGTGACTGTGTGACTGCGTGACTGCGTGACTGCGTGTTTAATGAAGGAGGCAGCCGAGGAGTCCTTATTAATGACTGTCACACAGGAGGCCAGCACAGGCCCGAGCACCTGTTCAGTGTGAGCGTGTGTGTGTGCATATTTGTGATTTAGTGTGTGTGGGAAGTTTGATTACGCCCAAAATCATCACTCTTCAGTCGTGTGTGTGTGTGTGTGTGTGTGTCGGTGCCACCCAGACATTTGGTTAATTAAATACCTGTCATACCTGTCCTAATTAGTTAACCATGGCAATTAACCCCGCCTCCATCTTCACTGCCTTGTCAGTGACATCATCAATCTGCGACCCCAGTACCAAGACCCCAATCAGATTAAACTTGTTTTTAAAATAGATGTTTATGAGTCATGCCAGTGTCAAAGGAGAGAACACTGATGAATGTGTGTGTATGTCTGGTGTGTGCGTGTGTCTGGTGTGTGTCTGGTGTGTGTGTGTGTGTGTGTCTCTCCAGTGTTGAAGCTGCTGAAGATGGCAGTGGGAATGAGAGCTCTGTTGGACACAGTCATGCAGGCCCTGCCTCAGGTACGGTACTCAGATATACACCTGTCTCTTCACCTAGCTCTTTATCTCTTCACCTAGCTCTTTATCTCTTCACCTAGCTCTTTATCTAATTTGATCTCTATTTAAACTCTTTTATCTCAATTTGATCTCCTTTATCTCTATTTGATCTCTATTTTTATCTCTTTGATCTCTTTATTTCAATGTATCTCTCTCTCCTACTCCCCCACCTGGAGGTTATTTCCGATGGACAGTGATACCTCAGCACACCAGCTGAACTACACCCCCCCACACACACACACACACCCACACACACACACACACACACCCACACACACACACACACACCCACACCCACACACACACACACACACACACACTCACACTCTCTAGTTCCCAGGAGGCTTTGCGTTTGTGACTCATAAGCAGAAGCTCCCAACAAAACATTCCGCAGATATATTGTCTGGGGTGTTTCCTTTAGCAGGAGAGGGAGGGAGGACGTTCATGGAGACAACATGCAGAAAGAGAGGGATGAACAGAAAGTGGAGGAAGAGAGGAATGAACAGAGAGTGGAGGAAGAGAGGGATGAACAGAGAGTGGAGGAAGAGAGGAATGAACAGAGAGTGGAGGAAGAGAGGAATGAACAGAGAGTGGAGGAAGAGAGGAATGAACAGAGAGTGGAGGAAGAGAGGGATGAACAGAGAGTGGAGGAAGAGAGGAGTGAACACAGAGTGGAGGAAGAGAGGGATGAACACAGAGTGGAGGAAGAGAGGAGGGAGTGAACACAGAGTGGAGGAAGAGAGGGATGAACACAGAGTGGAGGAAGAGATGAGTGAACACAGAGTGGAGGAAGAGAGGAGTGAACACAGAGTGGAGGAAGAGAGGGATGAACACAGAGTGGAGGAAGAGAGGAGTGAATGGTTTCAGAAGAGACGTTCTTTGATGCTTTCTGTGTCAGAGAGAACGAGGTAGAGAGAGAGAGAGAGAGAGAGAGAGGAGGGGGGAGAGGGAGGGGGGGAGAGAGGGAGGGTGAGAGGGAAGGAAAGAGAGGGCGAGAGATGGAGGGAGAGAAAGTGATTAAGCACTTTGGCGTGCTCGGGGCTCCTGTGTTAATTCCAGCGAAGCTTGTCAGATATGTTCATAATTAATAACCATGATAATTTTTGGGGTTTTGAGGTCACCAGAGAGATTAGCTGTTTGGCAGCTCGTCTTAGAGATCCTCTCTACCTGTAGCTAAGCCTTCCCTCTCCCCTGCTCCTCTTATCTCTCTGTCTCTCGCTCTCTCTCTGGCCCAGCTACTTCTCTCTCCTAACAGCCTTATTCCGTCTTGGTTCCTCTCCCTCCTCCTCCTCTGTCATCCTGACTGTTGTCTTTCTTTCATTTCCTCACTTCATCCCCCTATCGCTCTGCTGTTGCTCAGGTGACAGATGATGCACCATCCTCCTCTCCCAGCACAATAACATGCTTTCTCATGTCCTACATTCTTGTATATTGTGTTTATTTCCCCCTTACTTCCTCCCTCTCCTCTCTCTAATCTGTTTTCTCTCTCTCCCTCCCTCCCCCCCCCTCTCTCTCTCTCTCTAGGTGGGGAATCTGGGTCTTCTCTTCATGCTGCTCTTCTTCATCTTTGCGGCGCTGGGAGTGGAGCTGTTTGGGGATCTTAGTAAGAGCACACACACACACATACACACACACACACACATACACACACGCACTCGTCACAGAAGCAGATGAGGAGGAACTCCTGGAGATTAATTCAATCTACCCTTAATTGATTTCTTGATTCCTCTGTAGAAATAATTTATGGATTTTTCTAATTGTCCCTTTAAGCTTTTAGAGAAATGATTTCACACGGTGATTATCGTGTAATTGGAAAGTTGTGTTGTGACACACACAAAGACAAAATCACTATCTAGCTCTTTGTAATTGTTTCAATTTGTCTTGAACTCTTTTTCTCTCCCGTCTCTCCCTCTGGGATTATTTCTCCTACCTGAATTGACTCTTTTTCTCTCAGTTTTTTCCGTCAATATATCTCTCTTTCCCTAGTTTGCGACGAGCTTCACCCCTGCGAAGGTTTGGGTCGCTACGCCACCTTCAAGAACTTTGGCATGGCCTTCCTGCTCCTGTTCCGGGTTTCCACAGGAGACAACTGGAACGGCATCATGAAGGTGACACTGAGACGCCATCTTGGATCTGTGTGTACAGTACGCCTGCCATTCTGGCTCCCATCTCCAAGGATCTGACTTGTGTGTGTGTACTCTGTGTGTGTGTGTGTGTGTACAGGACACCCTCCGAGACTGTGCCCAGGACACAGGCCACACCTGCTACAACACGGTGGTGTCTCCTCTGTACTTTGTGTCGTTCGTTCTGACGGCCCAGTTTGTGCTGGTGAACGTGGTGATAGCTGTGCTCATGAAGCACCTGGAGGAGAGCAACAAGGAGGCCAAGGAAGAGGCCGAGATGGAGGCCGAGCTGGAGGCTGAAGGGGCGGAGGCAGCGAGGTCGCCCCAGAGAAGCCCTCTGGCCCTGGGCATGGAGGCTGGGGGGTTGCGAGGGTCCCCCTGGAGGTCTGTGGGCGGGGAGGTCCAGGAGAGGGGGGCCTCCCTCGATTCCCCCCCAGCTGATATCACCCGGGACTCGGATGATCACGTCAGGGCTGACCCCCTGCCCTGCCCGGAGCCCCCACTGGAGGTGAGGGGGGGGGGGGGTGTTTGTATTTGTGAATGTATGTGCATGTGTATGTGTGTGGGTGTGGGTGTGGGTGTGTGTGTGTCTGTGTTCCTGGAGTCCCAGTTCAGGACATGCGAGTTAGAGCCAGGTCAGCTCAGTGCCATGGGAAAGCTGCTCCAGCAGGCAGCAGGCTATTTCCAGAACTCAGACCACTTCCATAGGAAATGGAGGCCATGGTATCTTAACATCTCCTCCTGATATCCCATCCATCTCTCTCTCTCTCTCTCTCTCTCTCTCTCTCTCTCTCTCTCTCTCTCTCTCTCTCTCTCTCTCTCTCTCTCTCTCTCTCTCTCTCTCTCTCTCTCTCTCTCTCTCTCACCCCCCTGCCCCCCTGGTTACGCCCCAGTCTCTAGTCGTTCCCAGTGGGAGCAGGCAGCAGTGGAACTCTGCTGCCCTCTTCTGGACAGGAGTGGAAGTGAGGAAGGGCTTATTTGCTGTAGTGATCTGAAGTCGGTGCTCGGCAGGTGATCACCTGCAGGTGGAGAGGAAACACAGACTCCAGGTCTGTTTGTAGTCGTCAGTGTTGATGTCTGGGCGCTTTATGTAAGGGCTGTCCTTCCTCCTCCATCAGTTCAGTTCAGTTCAAAGGGCTTTATTGGCATGAAAACAACAATTGTTCATATTGCCAAAGCAACGGTAGAATTACAGAAATATTCATCAATGTACCATCTATTCCTCCCTCTATCTTTCTCTCTACCGCCCTCTCTCCCTCTATCCCTCTCTCTTTCTCTCTACCTCCCTCTCTCCCTCTATCCCTCTCTCTTTCTCTCTACCTCCCTCTCTCCCTCTATCCTTCTCTCTTTCTCTCTCTCCATCCTCAGCGGAGGGCGATGTTTGACTCGGTCTCCATGGTGATCCAGGGTTCCATGGACGGGGAGCTGAACATGATGGACAACCTGTCTGGATCCATCTGCCACTACTACTCCCTGCCTCCACTTCCAGCATGCACTGCAACCACGAGAAGGTAGTTAACACTCACACCCCTTCATCTCCTCACTCACCTGACCCACAACTCCCCAAGATCACTTCACCTCTCTCTCTCTCTCTAGTTCTCTATCTATCTCTCTTTCTCTCCACCTTTTCTTCAGGTGTGATATAATTCCCTACTCATGCATACAATGCAGCAGTTTGTGTATCGATGTGCTTGTCTGTTTGTTTGTGTGTGTGTCTGTCTGTATGTACGTGTGTGTGTGTCCTTGTGTGTGTGTGTGTGTGTGTGTGTGTGTCTGTGTCTGTGTGTGTGTGGGTCTCTGTGTCTGTGTGTGTGTGTGTGTTTGTAAGTGTTCCTTGGCCCCTGAAGTCATCAGTAATGTGACTTTGCAAACTCTCCTAACCCCACTCTTTCTGGGCAGTAAGTAATGAGCTTACCTCGCGCACATACACAAACTTGGCTTCGCTACAAGCCAGCTACGGTAAAAGCTTAAACTAAAGATAGGTATTCAACTGTGTCTAAACTTTCTTGATTCGCACACACACACATTCTATGTGATAATGTCCCAATCAATAAGCTATGTTGAATTATGCATCCCAATGTCTCCTTTTCCCATTTCCAGTTGAAAAAAACTCACCCCAATCACATTACCATTGCAAAACGCTGTCTTCTAAAAGCTTTTAAATAAGATTGAGTCCAACTTAATGCCCCACAGTAATAGGCTGCCTTTGTCTCTGTGGCTCGTTCTGAAAAGTTTGCAGAAAAGTGTATTTATTTATTTATTTTCGAAAGTTGAGAAAGGTTGACATTTTTTACATTATTGATGAGTACTTGATGAAGACTCTATTGTATTCTATTGTGCTCTGCTTTAATTGACTCTGTTTTAGGATTGTCTGTTCTCCTCTCCCCTCGCTATCTGTGGTATCTGTGCCTCTACTGGAGTGAACTGTGTGTACTTTTGCCATCTCTGGTTAATATATGTGTCTATAATTGTGATGTGTATGTTGTAACTTAATATGATTGTGTTTGTGAGTTATTGTGATAACGAGTGTGTGTGATGTTGTGTGTGTGTTCTGTGTTGCTACTGTTTGTGTCGTCACATGTGTTCATGTGGATTGTATATTATTTGGTGCATGTGTGTGTGTATATATCTATGTGCGTGTGTGTATTTCTATGTGTGTGTGTGTTTCCTGTTTCCCAGCAGCCTCCGTCGTCTCACCTGACCTTGTCTCTTCCTGTCTAGATCCCATTGGCCGAGATGGAAGCTCTGTCTCTGGCCTCAGACAAATCCTGGTCCCTAGCTCTCACCGATGACTCCGCCCCCGACGAGCTTAACCCTCACTTACTAACCAGTCTGGAGTGCAATGTACTGACTGTTACCTTCTCCCTCTCTCTCTCTCTCTCTCTCTCTCTCTCTCTCTCTCTCTCTCTCTCTCTCTCTCTCTCTCTCTCTCTCTCTCTCTCTCTCTCTCTCTCTCTCTCTCTCTCTCTCTCTCTCTCTCTCTCTCTCTCTCTCTCCCTCTCCCTCTTTCTCTCTCTCCCTCTTTCTGTCTCTGTCTCTGTCTCTCTCTCTCTCTCTCTTCTTCCACTGTCCCCAGGGCTCTTCCTCACTCACCTGCCCGCTCCAGAGTCCCCTGCTCTGCGGTGTGATCTCTAGGACAAGGGGGGGTCCTTCTGGAAGTCAGTTGGTGTAGCTGCAGGAATCTGGCTGTATTTGCTGTTAATAACCCACTAATCATAAATGAACATTTTAAAATCCAGATGAATATCCTCTGCAGGAGTTTCTAAAGGTATCTGATGCTGTGATGTCCTGTGCAGCAGGAATCCAGGAGTCTAGATCAGATACTTGATATTCAGACTGGATCCTCATTAGGGGTGTGTGTGTGGGGGTGAGGAACATCCCTCTGTGTTCTGTCCTCTCTGCTGGGGCGAGGAGAAGGACATCCCTCCCCCTCCACCTCCCTCCCCCACCATCTCCCTCCCCCAACATGCCTCTCTTAATAAATATTCACAGGGGACAGAGCTGGCAGGATTTACGACCCTGATCTGATCTAGACTTGTTAGCGTTCAGGCTGCATCCCAGCCACTGGGGCTGTACGCCTCTCTCTCTCACACACACACACACACACACACACACACTCTCTTACACACACACACACACTCTCTCTTACACACACACACTCTCTCTTACACACACACACACTCTCTCTTACACACACACACACTCTCTTACACACACACACACACTCTCTCTTACACACACACACTCTCTCTTACACACACACACTCTCTCTTACACACACACACACTCTCTCTTACACAC
>NW_026911525.1:0-15000 GCF_963692335.1 Osmerus eperlanus | reverse complement strand
TCTCTCTCCTGCTCTCTGAGGTGCTTCTGCTCTAACCTGTCCATGTTCTCTCCTCCTCCTGCCCTCCCTCCTCCCTGCGGCCCGCTTACCGCTCCTGGGTCTGGTCCTCCTCTGGTGCTCTGCCTGTCTCTTAATAACTGATCCCAGCTCAGTTTGGTTCAGCAGCAACCAGACCCAGAGACCTTACTGAAACACAGATACTCCTGTTTCTGAGTCACAAGGAGTTTCCCCCTCTGCCTTCTAACACACACACACTCACACACACACACAGACACACACACTCACACACACACACACACACACACAGAAAACCATACATACACACAGTTTCCTCTCCTCCTCCCTCCTCCCCCTCTCCACTCTTCTGTCTCCTGCTGACCATCACCACTATGCATCCCACCCGAGGGCCTTCTGCAGGCACCATCCATCATAGATCTAGCATCATAGATCTAGCATCATAGATCTAGAACGGATAGAACCGCCGCTCCCAAACCAGTCGCAGTGTCAGCTGTTTGACGGTGGGTGGGGGGGGGGGGGGGGGGGACCAAGGTTGCCCCCAATCCAAACGTAGCATCCCTCCTCAGATAAACCGTCACGCCAGAAGGCATGAGTGGTCATTCTATCCAGGTCTATTTCTATTAGAGACCGACCGATAAAGGATTTTTTAAAGCCGATGTCGATACAAATATTTGTATCAAATCCGATATTCCGATATATCGGCCGATATATATAATAAAATAAAAAAATACCCTAACACTCTGCCCGACTCTGGCTGGATCAGCTGGTTGTAGGGTTTGTGGCGTTCTAAACACGAGTGATGCCAACAGGGACGTTGTAGAGTGCCCTCTGGTGGACAAACTATGCAACGCCAACACTCATAACATGGTCGAAGGCTGTTTCGTCCGTTTTTTTAAATAGTTTTTTTAACATTCATTTATCGGCCATTATAAATGCCGATACCGATAGTTTGGAAAATGCCTAATATCGGCCGATAATATCGACCCGCCGATATAAATCGGTCGGGCTCTGATTTCTATGATGAAGCAACAGTCATCACAACGACCCTGATAGAAATAAAACAAGCAATGCTAGCTACCTACTGTATCCACTTGAACACAAGAGGGAGGGATGAAGGAGATGTATAGGTTCTGATGAAGGAGGTGTTTGATGAAGGAGGTGTTTGATGAAGGAGGTGTTTGATGAAGGAGCTGTTTGATGAAGGAGGTGTTTGATGAAGGAGCTGTTTGATGAAGGAGGTGTTTGATGAAGGAGCTGTTTGATGAAGGAGGTGTTTGAAGAAGGAGCTGTTTGACAAAGGAGGTGTTTGATGAAGGAGGTGTTTGATGAAAGAGGTGTTTAATAAAGGAGGTGTTTGATGAAGGAGTTGTTTGGTAGTGTGATAAAGAATTTTTCTGGTAGTCCAAGGACAGTCTTGAACTGATATTGCAGTGCACTTATTCCAAACACATAACTCAGGGCAATGTTAATATCACTATGTACCCCTTTTTTAGTCCTTTTACTAAGCGGTAGAGCACTTGTTGACTTTTGATAGAGTGAAATAGTGATTGTAATGATTATCAAGCCAAGTAGATAGAAAGATGTTGATATTATGGTGTAAGCTGGAACTAAAACATCTTGTGATTTGTTTGTGTTCTGAAAAAAAAAAAACCTGAAACAAATATATAGTTTCAGTTTCTCTTTTATAAAAAAATTAATAATAAAATAAAAAGACAAGCCTATATCTAGATGTTGTAGATGTTGCAGAGAGATGGAGACAGTGTAGATTGTAGAGTGAATGTGATTGAGCAGTACTGTGTCGTCCCACCAGAGGGCGCCGCGCTCCCAGCAGTCCCTCCAGAGGGACACTTGTGTCCCAGTCACCCTGACCACTTCCTGACCTCTTCCTGAAAAACAAATGACAGCGAAACCAGATCCCCCCCGACGCTGTCGTCTTAATAGGAGGTTATAGATACAGTGTTATAGATAGTGTTATAGATACAGTGTGCATACAGGGTTATAGATATAGTGTTGTAGATACAGTGTGCATCTTTATTTCTACTAACTCTTCCTTCCCTGTAGCTGCATCCCCCATGCCCTCTGACCTCTCACCCCTGGACCCCAGAACCCCCCCCCCCCCCCCCCCCCTCTGACTCTCTAAGCGGGCTGTGGCCTCTCCTAAACTCAGGAGGTTAGCCATGTCTGTGGAGGGGGGTGCAGGGGGGGGTGCAGGGGGGAGATCTCCCTGGGCATCGGGTGCTAGTGTGGGTGTGATGTTCACTGTGCCAGGGTGCTCTCCACCTCCCTCTGCCCTACTCTGGAGGGGCCACACACTCACACCGATTGGCTCACACACCAACTGACTAACTTGTGAGTGTGTGTGTGCTACACACAGAGATGTTAAAATAACACATGAATTAAACATGGTTTGACGTAAACAAGCCAATTCTTGACAAATCTCTGTTGATAAAAGTACTGTAAACCATGAAGGAAGCCAAACGCAGGCACACAACACGCCCAGCCACACGCCCAGCGCCCAGCCACACGCCCAGCCACACGCCCAGCGCCCAGCCACATGCCCAGCGCCCAGCCACACGCCCAGCCACACGCCCAGCCACAGGCCCAGTGCCCAGCCACATGCCCAGCGCCCAGCCACATGCCCAGCCACACGCCCAGCCACACGCCCAGCCACACGCCCAGCCACACGCCCAGCGCCCAACCACATGCCCAGCCACACGCCCAGCCACACGCCCAGCGCCCAGCCACACGCCCAGCGCCCAGCCACACGCCCAGCCACACGCCCAGCGCCCAGCCACACGCCCAGCCACACGCCCAGCGCCCAGCCACACGCCCAGCCACACGCCCAGCGCCCAGCCACACGCCCAGCGCCCAGCCACACGCCCAGCCACACGCCAAGCCACAATGCCAAAAGTATAACTTCCCATGTGAACTTTTCCCCACATCAGAAGCAGAGAGGGTTGTGGAAGCATGCTGGTCTAACAGTGAACTCTGACCTTGGCTCCTATTGGTCCATCGTCACCCAATCACCTCACACTAACCAGTCTCCCACCCTTTTTACCATCTCATCTCCTCCTAACCCACCCTTCACCCCCGGCCTAACTCTCTCTCCTCCCTTTATCTCCTCTCTCTTTCTCTCCTCTCTCTCTCTCTCTCTCTCTCTCTCTCTCTCTCTCTCTCTCTCTCTCTCTCTCTCTCTCTCTCTCTCTCTCTCTCTCTCTCTCTCTCTCTCTCTATTTCTCTCTCTCTCTCTCTCTGTTTCCCTTTTCTGTGTCATTTTCCAACACTCTCATCCTCTTAACCATCTCCCCTCCCTACCTACCTACCTACCTCCCTCCCCCTCTCTCTCTCTCTCTCTCTCTCTCTCTCTCTCTCTCTCTCTCTCTCTCTCCCTCCCTCCCTCCCTCACTCCCTCCTCCCCCTCTCTCAGGTTGCAGTGTCTGCCGACTCTCAGGAGGCTCTGTTTCCAGACGGAGGGGGGAGTGAAGAGGGGGGCCTGGACATGGCCTGTCTGGACCTCCCTCCCCCCTCCTCCCCCCCATCCCACACCTCCTCCCTCTCCTCCTCCCCCTCCTCCTATCAGCAGCCTTCTCTCCGTCTAGTCCCGCCCACCCCGGGGGCCTCCCCCAAACCTGTGCGCCCCGGCAGCGTGCACACGCAGCTCTCCTCCCCCTCCTCCTCCCCCCTCCCACCCCCTGCTTCCCCCTCGGCCCCACCCCGCAGACAAGAAGAGGCGGCGGCGGACCAGGAAGTGTCCCTCCTCACCGGGGCGGGGCTGGCGGGCGGGGACCACGTCATCGGGGGTCTCGGCCCGGACGGGGACTACCAGGACGGGGGTTACCAAGGTTACGGGGTCGGGCCGTGCCTCCGGCAGCTGAAGAGGTTCCACAGCGTGGACACCCAGGGGGGGCGGAGCCTCCTGCTGCCCCGCCCACGCCCCTCGTCCTGGTTGGACGACCCGCGGCGCCACTCTGTGGAGGTGTGTTCGACGGCGCCGCCCGGCCCCCCACGGAGCAGCACGGCCTCCACCTCCTCCGGCTTCCTGTCCCGGGCCGACAGCCTCCAGACCCAGTCCCTCACCCCCACCCAGACCTCCCTGCCCTCCCCCCGCCGCAAGAAGAAGATGAGCCCCCCCTGCATCTCCGTGGACCCCCCCCTGGAGGCCGAGTCTGGGCTGCACCCGGCCCTGGGGGGCCACGGGCCCCCTGCCCTGCCCTGCCGGGACACCTGTCTGAGGAGGAGGGCCCCCTCCAGCGAATCCAAGGACTCGTTCGATCTGGGGGGCGGGGAAGGGGGGTCCTTCAGCCAGGACGGGGGGCCGGGGAACCCCAAGCTGTTGACTCTCCCTAGTTTCTCCTTCGAGAAAACCAGCTCTGAGCACTGAACACTGACGAACACACACTCTCTCAGACAGACTCTACACACACACACACACACACAGGCGCACACACACGATGCACTCAGTGTATCCTTGATGGTGATAGTCCTAGTAGTAACGCCGTAGAGAGTAATAATGGTTAAAAAAATAACTACACCAAACGGTGAACACATCCTTGGTTTCATGAGGAGTGCAGTCCTGTCGTCGTGGAAACATCATTTGTCTTTGTATCGTTACTGCTGAAAGAACAGGAGAACAACTGAACAGAGATGAAACTTACAACCACCATCATGGGCTGTTTCTCCTACCGCACCTGTGCACCCATTGGCTGCGTGGGCATCACATGACCTCTGGAGGGACGTCAACACCGGGGTCTGTGGATGGCGCCCCCTGTGGCTGCTGATGGAACTGCCCGGTGTTGAGCATATGGACTTTTGCCCCCGCCAAGGGTATCAGAGGAGGTAAAAAGCAATATGAACGTTTTAGAGACACTATTTTCTTAAATTATTGGGCCGTAGTGTTTGTACAGGATGTAGATTTGTTTTTTGTTTTTTTTTGCGTTCAATTTTTTATTTCGTTTTGTCTTTTTGTGACTTTTACTTGTTTGTTTCAATGTTCCAAAGTTTGTTTGTTTTCCACCGTAGGTTATTTGTAGCTTTCTTGATTTAAGGAAAGTGAAACATTTTTAAAGTGCTGAGAACCATGTATTTGTAGGAATAATATATATATAAAAACGACTCATTAAACTGAGCTTGGATTTTTAAGCACAAGAAAAAGAGTCCTTGTTGGATTCATTGACTGCCCAGTGGAGTCAGTGTGGCTGATTGGATAACACCCATCTCAACTTCAGTATTGTGATATGTCTACTCCTTACACCATCCTATGACTCTTCACTGGCAGCTGAATGATGTAAGATGGAAGGATTCAGTAGTCAATACCCCAAGCCCTCCTCTATACGCAGCAGTTAGAAGGGATTTGTTTGTTTTGTTTAATCATGCATGGCTGGAAGGGGGGAGTCTGCAGGGGAAAACAGACGAGGTGGGCTCGTGTTAAAGTAGTAGTACTCACTGTTCACGCTCTGCAAGATGTACAGGGCTCGTGTTAAAGTAGTAGTACTCACTGTTCACGCTCTGCAAGATGTACAGGGCTTGTGTTAAAGTAGTAGTACTCACTGTTCACGCTCTGCAAGATGTACAGGGCTTGTGTTAAAGTAGTAGTACTCACTGTTCACGCTCTGCAAGATGTACAGGGCTTGTGTTAAAGTAGTAGTACTTACTGTTCACACTCTGCAAGATGTACAGGCTTCCAGGTTGTGTGTGTGTGTGTTTTAGTGAGTGTGTGCGTGTGGGTTTGTCTTACGTGTGTGTGTTCTGTTTGTGTGTGCGCGTGTGTGTGTGTGTGTGTGAGTGTGTGTGTGGGAGTGTGTGTGTGCGTGTGTGTGCACCTAAACATTTCCTCCAGGTCAGCAGACTGACATGGTGAACCACATCTGCTGGAGTCCCGAGAGTGGAGCCTTCACATCCTAGTCCAAGTCTCCCAGACAGCACGGTTAATCCCTGTGTGTGTGTGTGTTTGAAGGAAAGATCTACGCACACATACGATCACTAGCCTGGTTAGCCATGCCAAGGCTAGCCTGATGAGTCATTCTGTTGCTAGCCTATGAGTCATGCTGGGGAGTCATATGAGAAGGCTAGGAATGGCACAGCTATTTTGGGTATGAGGTTTTCTGAGGTAAAGAGACCTGATTTGGCAGTTGGTGGTTTGGAAAGTTCTGTTCCCAGGTTCTCAAGTGTGTAATGAATCCCCGGAGACACGCCGCACACAGACCCTGTTGGACGTTTCACTTCTAATGAACTACCTCTTCAGATCTCTCTCCTGGTGTCTGCCACAGAGCTGAAACATTTATAGTAGGTGCCAGGTTTAGTCCTTCAGTCTGAGTCTATTTAGTATGTGGTCCTCTGCTGTCTCCATCTCTCCCCTCTACCTCCTCCCTCACCTCCCTGAGACCTCTTCCTCCCGTCCTCCTCCTTCACCTCCTGTATCCTTTCGTTTCTCCTTATCCTGTCTCAATTTCCTGTCATTCATTCTCCCCCAGTCCTCCTCCCCCTATCCCCCCCTCCTCATCCCAGCATGCCTAATGAATAACAAGAAGGACCAGATGGAGGATAACAAGTTGTTAGTTTTCCATCAATAAACCTCCAGATTGACGTGTGTTTTGGGTTTTGGGCTCCCAGTGTTTGTGTGTCTCTTAAGGACGACCACTTCCCTCCCTGACACACACATATCAGTGTTTACATGCACTCCTCAGGGTGCCAATTACGGGGGGGTTTGGGGGGGTCTGACCCCCCTAATTAAGACTTGGACCCCCCCAAAAGAGGTCAAAACAACAGTTTGGGGGGGTCGATACACTCCCTGGAGAAGAAGTTGACCCCCCCGATTGTCATTGTATAATTCGCACTTTGCTCCTCTTCCTCCTCTTCCTCCTGTTCCTCCTCCTCCTTCTTCTTCATCCTTTCCTGCTACCTCTTCCACTCCCTCAACAACACAATTAAGATGGCGTCAAAACAACCTCCAGAGTCGCGCTGCAGGAGTCGGTAGAGGTTAGGAGGATCAGCTGTCGTGACAAAACAACATGCAAAGAAACCCAAATGAGTCCTGGTGACTGCAGGCCCAGCGAGGCAGACCCGGAGCTCTTGTTTACCAGTTAGGAACCGTGAAGATGGTCTGCACAGCGGTGCTCTGGAAGGGTCAGTTTTGATTGGTCGGTCGGTCGAGGGGACGGCGTGCCGAGCCGGGCGCTCCACGGGGTTCAGGATCAGACGCCGCGTCGGGAAGAGGGGGGAAATCTGTGGCGGCTGTTTCCGTCAGGAGACGGATCAATCACACCAAACAGGAAACAGGAAAGTAACAGCGCCTATCCCCATGTGTTCACACAGGAAGGTAGAGTAAATAAACCCAGATCAGAGCACATCTGAACCTGTAATTACCTCGTGACTCTCAGTGGGGGAGGTAACCCTACCGACGGAGGAAAACTGTTTATTGTGCTCAATAATGAAACGTTTTTTCTCAAAACAAAAAGTTGTTTTTTGTGTTTGTGTTCTCGAAGGTAACATGTGTTACCTGAAAGATAACGCTTAGCTTAATTATAGCCTACAGCAAAACACATTGCGTATCGATTTTGAGAGGAAGTTGGGTAAAA
Organism: Osmerus eperlanus; assembly: GCF_963692335.1. NCBI lineage: Eukaryota > Metazoa > Chordata > Actinopteri > Osmeriformes > Osmeridae > Osmerus > Osmerus eperlanus. The sequence goes on along the minus strand of NW_026911525.1, from coordinate 7,408 downwards.
AGTGAGACTGTAAGGGGATACAATTCTCATAGTCTCTCTGGAAATCAACAACGGATTTTGGCTGAAAATAACTTTCCATCACAAAATCGACAAAACATTTAATAATGCTAGCTTAACTAATCGCTTCAGCTTGTGGTTGGTTGTGTGTATGTATTTTCCCCTGTGGAATTTGGAAGGATATTGTCTCCAGTTTGATCTGTCTCTGACAGATGCAGAGGCACAGAGAGGCAGCAAGACGATCCTGTTGAGGTGAAACCCATCCAGACCACGGCAGTTTGGTAACCGCTGTCAGTGGGGGAAAAAATATTCCTAAACACTGAAGTAAGCCCTGAGAGGACTTTGGTAAAATAGTTCTTATTCAATCACAAACTAAATTGTTTTTTGTTGGAATCACAGCGGGAGTTTTTTAGTGAAGGGTAGAGCTGGAGATATTGTGAGGCGATTGTGGTGAGCGAAATGCTAGTCTTTGAAATGCGAAATGCTAGTCTTCTCCAGAATTGACTTTAAGGTCCTTTTCCTCACATACAAAGCTCTACACGGACAAGGACCTAGCTACATCGCTAACTCCTTTATAAACTACACACCAGCTAGAACACTGCGATCATCAAATGCAGGCCTATTAGAGGTCACCAGAAGCAGTCATAAGAAGATTGGTGATTCGGCCTTTGTCAATTACGCCCCAAAACTAAGGAACAAATTACCCATAAATATTAGGGAAGCAAACACTCTAGACATTTTTAAAAGACAGCTTAAAACCTACCTTTTTACCGAAGCATTTAAGTAATTTTATCTCAAAAGGGTTTTCCTACTTTTTAAAGTTGTTTTCTCTCTTGAACAGAGATCTTATTGGGATTTTTATTTTTGTTTGAATTGTTTATCACTTGTATTATTGTTTTTATTGATTTTATGTAAAGCACCTTGAGCTACAATTCTTGTATGAAATGTGATATATAAATAAAGTCTTACTTACTTACTTACTTACTTACTTTGAGAACACTTGCCAGGGTAATGTTGGAGGTAATTTCATTCTGATTGATCTTCTATTTGTGTCCTCCATGTGATGATGAAAATACTGTGTGTGTGTGTGTGTGTAAGCCTATATGTGTAGTTGTGTTGTTTCTTTCAAGTCCTCTCTCCAGGAGTCCTCTGGCGTCATGCTCTCAAAACATCTACCAGAAAACAGCGGGAAGCTGACGTGATCCTGACCCAGATCAGGTTTAAACCCGATAGATGGAGCACAGTTACATAGTCTTACTTAGGCTACATCTTCTCTTCCATCATATGCTGATCCCCCCCAAAGGACAGCTCTGATCCTGTCTCCCGGGCGCTGACAGGATCCGGGGAGAGGACAGGCTCAAACAGCTGGATGCGAGGTCGCATTGCGTCAGGCTAGCCTCAGTGGGTTGCCCGGACTCAGACCTGAACGCCCAGAACAGGAACGTGAGATTGAATGTCTCACATCTGGATAATTTGAAGACTGGCTTCCGAAAAGCAACACAGAGTCTGTATTGTGTATGTTTTAATCATTTTATTCATTAGGATCAGCCATCTGGAGGAATGGTAAATGGACTGTTTATGTAGCGTTTTTTTATTTTAGCGGTAGTCAAAGCGCTTTGCAAATCAATCTCCACACCCCAACACAGCAGACCAGCAAGAGAAGCACATTCATGACTTTGCTCAAATTTGCGAACCCTGCTAACTCTGACTAGGAAAGTGCCACATGCATGATATTTACTCTGGTTACTCATACTAGTCCCCTCAATGTACAGTAAGAATAATTTTATGCAGGGATATACAGAAATTACATGGGGGGTGCATTTCAAGGCAGGGCTGTATTGTGTCTTGCCAAGAAATGAAGCGACAGCAAAAGATTATTCGCATTCGATCAAATTCCAGAGCCCTGCTTTCTTGACGTTTTCTAGATCTGTTTGGTCTCCCAGTATTAACCTTTTCATGTTCCTGTTAAATTTGCCTGAAAACGCCTAAACAGCATACCCAAAGTAAATTGGAAGCTGTTCTTGAACCATTTGGAGTACATGCATGTAAATGATCTCTTTTGAAAGCTGACACTCTGAAGTTATGTCCCCTGTTGTCAGGACCCCTGTCAGTCCTTCTAGTGTTGAGTAATAGAAGCTTGAACACAAGGAAAGTGAAAATTTCTATTTCCGCCTAGATTTTGTTTTGAAAACAGAGGCCTGAAGAGGCCTAGAGGTGGTAGGTATTATCTGGAAGACTAAATTGGACCACAGGTTGAAGCCTTACCCAATTCAAATCAAAAGTCAAACATAATACCACAATATATTCATATTTGACACATGTTTTTATAAGAGTACATCCAGGAATTTTCTAAAAGGGTCTTTTGGAGACTCCAAAATGACCCTTTGTAACCAAGGTCAAGGTCAAATAAAAAGGTATTATTTTTCATAATTGTTATCTCTGGCCCATCTCTGGTACTTAGAAATATCATATATAATAGCTAAATCCCTAATTAGTAATACTGAAACACAAAAACTGAAGCATGAACACATTGGAGTGCTTTATCTGATTCCAAGGATTGGCGCACAAAGAACACTGATTCTGTCAACCATATTGCGCAATCGACTGTTATTTTGAAGGCTCCACAGACGCATACAAATGAGGTATTGGCATTTTCAGCTAGCTGTCAGCTACAAGGCTAACGAGCTAATTTCAGAGCCAGTCGAAGCCAGTTCGAGAAATTTGTTTAGAACGAGTGTGGGGGGGGGGGGGGGGGGCGGGGGGGGGGGGGGCAGGACGCACAGACCTAGTTGGCTTTAGAGGGCTGTCAACGGGGCATGGAAGCTCCTATTGGGTCGAACAAGGTGTCAATCAAAAGGGGAGGGTTCAACGGACATTTTGAGACCTTCATTTTGTAAATACTCCGTTGATAAATCGGAGAAAATAACACTTTTATGTGAACAAGTTGTTTCTTCCGTCGGCTAACTTGCATAATGAAACAAAGGATAATGGCTATTCATGAACGTAAAACATTGTATTTGGACGAATTACTTTACATGGTTAGATACTTTGAACCCTTGGGACTTACGCAGATCAAGTTTTGATGGCATGATTTGCACACCTGGACCTATTAGAACAACTTAGGGTGAGTACAACTTTTTTCTTTGGCATTGTTGAAGGAATGTTCACCGGAAAAAGACGTTGACTTTGCTTGCTATTGCGACTTGATCTTGAATTGGTTTATTTCAATGGAAGCACAAGAATCGTAGCTTTCCAACGATGTATAACATGTGTAGCGTCTAAAAAATATATTTTTTAGAATTTAGTGCGTCGTAACTGAGGAAGGGGGAGGCAGCATTTTTGTCTCGCGGGCGAAACAGGAGCGTAAACAGGTTAAGCGTGAATTAATGGGTGGGTGTGATTGGTCAAAAGTATCAGGGAAAAAGTGTTTATTTATCTTCTCTTCCTCTCCTCTTTTACAGTTTGTGGTTTGTATACGTCCCTCCTCCTGTCAGTTTATTTTGAGCACAACAAACTCTTGATTCTGTCAGACAGTTTGACATTCTTATCTTTTTAATTGGTGAAAGGAACAGCCCAAACAAGTGTGTGTGTGTTTTCGTGTGTGTGTGTTTTCGTGTGTGTGTGTTTTCGTGTGTGTGTTTTCGTGTGTAGGTGTGTAGGTTTAATGATACAGTATGATGGCTGACTGAACTCCTGGAAACCTCCCCACACATACCTCATTCACATCCCATCATACACCCCCCTGGCGTGACCATGGTGACCCAAGCAGACAGGAAGTGACATGTACTGGCGCTAATAGGCTCCATCTCCTGGTTTAGACCGATGTCATGCTCCAGAGGAGGTAATTGCAAGTGACGAAAGAGACGTGTCCTGTTCTTAGACGTGTGTGTGTGTGCGGCACAGTGCTTCGTGGTCCCTCTATGTGGGAGACAGACAGAGAGAGAGAGAGAGCATCTGCTGATGGTATCTCTCGCCCTCTTTTCCTGTCCATGCAGTTCTTCACGTTCTTCTCTATCTCTCAATCCGTGGTCTGATCCTATCCGGTCTGTTCTCAGACCACAGGACACACACACGCACCCTCTCACACACACACTCACCCTCTCTTACACACACACTGTTTCTTACACACAGGGAGATAAGGAGGGCAGCATGTATATCTGAGCCCTGCAGGGTTTTAATAACATCTACTGCAGGAGGCCTGGGTACACACTCATGTTGGACGTAAGTCCTAGTGTTTGAGATAATCCGATGAACACACACACGCACATACACACACGCACTAGCTCACACACACACATACAAACATACTCACCCACACAAGCACACTTTTATAAGAGAGATTGTATGGAAGCAGTTGAAACAGATGTATATCAGAAGCGGGTTAATAAATCACAGTGTGAAGAGGGTTGTGTTTGTTAGCTTTTTACCTTCACGCTGTGGCCAGTCTGCATAACAGGACATGAAATGCACACACACTAAAACTAACTCATCTTTATCTCAGTTTCTTTTCTCAGACTCTCCCCACCCCCCCAGACTGCCCCCCCCCCTCTCTCTCTCCATCAGAGGAGGGGCGTGTCAGTGTTGGATCGCGGAGGAGACGTTGAGCTGATCCTCCGACAGGGACGAGGATGACTCTGGACCCTCAGCACTGAGGAAGATGAGGATGATGATGGAAGTCAGACTGGAGAGAGGATCATGGTGCCTCCAGGGACACCCTGTCAGACCAGGACACCTCCTTCCTCTCTGGGTTAAGGAGGAGGAGGAGGGAGCCTGAGAGCACAGTGGAGGATGAAAGACAGAAGGGAGAGACACGCACGCTGTCTTCACAAAACTACTTGCGCAAGCATACAGCCACTGTTCTCATCACTGCAAATACAAACATCAAAGTTCTCCAACTCTGTCTGTATTCCAGACACGCCTCCCTCCCCGGAGTCGACCCCGACACAACAACAACAACAACAAGGATCGCCATGGACCACAGAGAGCCAGGGCTGGCACAGGTCCACAACCTCGTCCAATCAAATCCACCCAGCTCCTCAGTGGATGCGGTCAGAACATCAAAGGTCTTCTGTGGTCAGATCCACTTCTACACTGAACAGCTGGTTACTACAGCCTTCTTACAGAGAGGAGAGAGATGGGGGAGAGAGAGAGAGATGGGGGAGTAATGAAAGAGAGGGAGAGAGGGACAGAGAAAGAGATGAGGAATGGAGGAACAGAGCTATGTGTTCAATAGGGAGACAGGATTAGGTTTCTGTTATACAGGGATAATTGAAATGCAGCACAGAGCAAATGGTTTGTGATTGAATTTGCGGTTGCGTGCGCCTCAGAGTGTCTCTGCTCAGGGAACAGAGTGTCCTCATCACTGCAGACACTGTCTCACTCTGTCCCTCTCTCTCTCTCATTGCTCTCTCATCTCTCTCTCTCGCTCCGTCTCACATATCTATCTTTCCCTCATATCCCTCTTTTTTTCTTCACTCTCTTTTTTCTTCCCTCTCTCTCTCTTCCCTTTCTCTCTATCTCTCTCTCTCTCTCCCGTCACTTTGAACTCCATCAGTCAAGGTTCCAGTCTTTTCCTTTAGACACCCGGGGCTCAGGACAGTGTAAATCTCAGCCAAGGAGGAGAGTTATGCTTCAGTCACAGAAAATCTGACATTTTGTACACGGACAAACGAAGGCAGCGACTGCAACAGCGTTCACCGTTAAAGCTGGCCCCACATCAGCGTCCACAGTAAATGCACTTCCACCCAAAGGCTCATGGGTAATCAGTGGTCACGTCTCATGATGTGTTGATCCTGAACTTCCAGGAAGTATCCTGTCCCTGGAGTCATCAGCAGGTCCTGCTGGGTGGGGTGTGCTGATCCTGGGTACTGAGGAACTCTCCTCTACATTCTCTACGCTCCCAGACACGCTGCTTTAGTTGCTACAGACAAGGGGTGTCTGCTAATCCTTAATCCCTCTTCTATTCACTTCCCTTCTCTCTCTCTCTCATCTTTCTCTCTCTCATCTTTCTCTCTCTCTTTCTCTGTCTTTCATATCTAAAATTAATTTCAAGTGCTTTATTGGCACGTTGGGAGATATGTCAAATGTTGATAAGGAAACATATTGAACAGTTTACATACACATGAACATACATTCTTCGTGACACACACGTACAAACACATTATACATTCAAAAATGTGTTGTATGGTGTGAATAAAACTGTGAATAAAATATCTCTTGCCTCTTTCTCTCTCATCCCTCTTTCAAAATCCCTCTCATCTCTCTGTCTAGCTCATCTCTCTCTCTCTCATCCCTCTCTCTCTCATCTCTCTCATCCCTCTCATTTCTCTCTCATCCCTTTGTCATCTCTCTCTCATCTCTCTCTCTCTCTCATCCCTCTCTCTCTCATCCCTCTCTCATATCTCTCTCATCCCTCTCTCATCCCTCTTTCCTCCCTCACTCTCATCCCGCCTTCACCCCTCTCATCCCTCTCATCTCTCTCTCATCTCTCTCTCATCTCCCCAATCCCTCTCTCATCCCTCTCATCTCTCTCTCTCATCTCTCTCTCATCTCCCTCATCCCTCTCTCATCCCTCTCTCATCTGTCTCTCATCTCCCTCATCCCTCTCTCATCCCTCTCTCATCTCTCTCATCCCTCTCTCATCTCTCTCTCATCTCTCTCATCCCTGTCTTATCGCACTTGTCTCTACCATCTCCAGATCCCCCCGTCTCATCCTCTCCACTGGTCCAGTCAATTATCCAGCAGATTGCTTCTCCCTGCATCCTGTGTGGCTCCAATAAGGAAACTGAATGGAGGAAACCACTGGAGCATATGTGTGTGTGTGTGTGTGTGTGCACTTGTGTGTGTGTGTGTGTGCGCATGTGTGTGTGTGTGTGTGCGCACATGTGTGTGCATCTTCAAGTCCCCACAGTTTATGGTTTTGTTTACTCATCATTTTTAATCTGGTTTGGGAACATGCAGCCAACCCAGAAGTTGTCCTCCTTAGACTGACATCCACACACACACACACACACACACACACAGTTTGGGTCAAACCACTACCACGCACACACAGAGACCCTCTTCTACAGGAAACCTGTACCCTGGCTCCGTGTTTAGCTCTGAACTTTGACCCTAGACCTTCACCCCCCACCCCCTAAAGATCAAAGTTCAGGATTCCTGCGCTTCAGGTAGAGGTTACCTGCAGGTGTCTGTGATTTTGGCTGTGGTGGTGACTGTTGTGGGGGAGACAGGGGGTTAAAGAGGGGGTCAGGGGTCAGGGTGGAGGAGGTCAGAAAACAGCAGGTCAGACAGCAGCAAGGTCCTCAGCCCTACATCATTCCTCAACTCTGACCACACAAACAGTTCAAACTCGACACAATATTGTCCTTCACTGTGGATGAAAATGTGACTGTACAGTATGCATTCTCAC
>NW_026911524.1:0-1000 GCF_963692335.1 Osmerus eperlanus | reverse complement strand
TGAGAGCTATTCATATCCTTCAGCTCTGTCTGTGTGTGGATGTGTGTTTCCGTGAGTGTGTGTCTGTTTCCGTGAGTGTGTGTGTGTTTCCATGGATGTGTGTTTCTGTGTGTGGATGTTTGTTTTCATGGGTGTGTGTTTCCATGGATGTGTGTTTCTGTGTGTGGATGTGTGTTTCCATGGATGTGTGTTTCTCTGTGTGGATGTTTGTTTCCATGGGTGTGTGTGTGTTTCCATGGATGTGTGTTTCTGTGTGTGGATGTGTGTTTCCATGGATGTGTGTTTCTCTGTGTGGATGTTTGTTTCCATGGGTGTGTGTTTCCATGGATGTGTGTTTCTGTGTGTGGATGTGTGTTTCCATGGATGTGTGTTTCTCTGTGTGGATGTTTGTTTCCATGGGTGTGTGTTTCCGTGTGTGTTTCTGCGTGCCACCTGGCAGGCTCACCTTGCGCCAGCATGCTGAACTCCAGGAAGAGGGCTATGTGGTAGAGCTCCATGGCCTCCTCTGTGCGGGGGCTGGGCCCCCGGGCCCCCGTCACCATCACCTGCACCTCCCCGAGGCCCCCCGAGGGGCTGCCCCCCAGCACCAGCCCCAGCTCCACCACGTCCGTGTACATGCAGTGGAGGATGACGCGCACGTACTTGCGCGGGATGATGGACTCGTCCAGGACGATGCGCGTGGCCTTCTGCAGCGAGCGCTCCGTCATCTCCTCGCCCGTGCGGATGCGCCGCTGCAGAAGGTTCCGGAAGAACGGCGAGCGGGCCGACAGCACGGCCTTGTGGGCCCTCAGGTCCTCGTCGGGCGAAGCCGGCCCTCCCCCGACGCCACCCGCCGCCACAACGACACCTCCTCCTCCACCTCCTCCCCCGTTGAAGCTCTCCACCAGCTCCGCGTCGGAGGAGAAGCTGAGCAGGGCGTCGTAGTAGCACATGTAGTCCGACAGGCCCCTCATGTCGGCCTCCAGGGAGTTGGGCGTGCCGAACTCCTCGCTCAGCTGCA